>NC_045541.1:34660178-34747678 GCF_009769535.1 Thamnophis elegans | reverse complement strand
ACTGCACCATCAATTCTATCATATCATGAGCACACACTCCATCCAGAATATAGTTTGGTCTTACTTAGGTTTCTCTTCAGATCGTATAAATCTTCACCTTTTACTAAAGGGTATTGTTTGGTCATTTGAACATTGGCTCATTCATTCAGACAATGTTTTATAAATATGCCCTTAAAATAGATCAGAAGATATGATAATACTGCTAAGATGGAGCTGATTAAAATGTTACACTTACATTACCTTGTAAAGCATAATTGTATGAGCATGAAGAGAATATATTAGCTTTACCAATATCCAAGATCACTGGTGCTGTTTCAGACTGAAGGAGCACTGCCTAGTAACTGCAGTGTGATAAACTCCTAATAGCTAAAGCAATTCAGTATTTGCTGTGGACAATTGGAATGTGAAACTTCTGCTGGTCAAAGATCTTATTAATCAGTTTGGGTTGATCATGCAGGTGAAAGGATCCTTGCGGCATGGATTGGGGGAAGTTTGGAACTGGCTGCCGAGCCTGACACTATTAGGGGATGGCTGGTTGCTTGGTTTCAAATTGTAGTGAGCATATAGTGGAGCATGGAGCCATACAAGAGTGGCATATATACCAAAAATCAATTCAAGTGAGAGAAATGAGCCTGGTTTGGGATTTTTTTTTTTTGCTAAGGACAGAAATGGGGGAAACAGAATAATTTTGGGAGGATTAAAAATCTGAGTTGTTCGGGGTAAGTTAATAAAAAACATTGATTGAATAAGGAAAAGTTATTTTAAAAAGTGACTGTATGTGCAAAATGAGAAAAATAGAAAAAGAAATAACCTCCCAAATAAATCTCTCATGTATTAGTCTTTATATTTTCATGTCTGGTCATACCATTATGTTGTTAAGATTTAAGTCAGTTTACTTAACAATGGAAAGCATGGGTGTGGTCTGGTTTTCCAAATAGTCATCCTGCTAGTGAAATATTTCTGCAACTATACAATCAGAATGGTGGTGCTTATACCACTCTAAAATTGACTAAGAATGGGTGGTCTTCCAATCTTGAATTATTATTTTGCTATTATAATTGCATGCAGTAGCTATTTGTATTTTTAAGTTTCCAAACCAATGATTATGTAAGATTAATTTTTATCCAGAAATAAGCCATTGTAACACAATTTAAAATCTTTGATATTTAACAATAAATGAATAAATATTCACCGAACGAATTAATGTTACAGTTTGAGTATTGCATCTCCATTAGTCAGTGCAACTCAATTATTTTTTTCTAGAAGTGTATCATTGTTCAATAGAACCTACTATCTTTTATTGGATTATTCATAACTTTAAATTAATAAAAATGTGAAATAGTTGTAAATGGCCTTTCGCCGGTTTTCATGTCTCCTAGTTCTTATTTGATGCCTCTTTATCTTTTGAATTTTAAACATAGCTACTCGTAGAGACACGTGGCAAAGGGATAATGTAAATCTAAAGGCTTAAAATGATTTGTTTTTGATGAAAGACTGTGAGAATTAGTGAAAAGGGTGATGTAAGGTTCTGAATTTTGATATGAACAAGAATGGAACATGGGTGGGGGAGTAAGAAGTGAAAGTGAGTAAAAATAGAACCATTCCAGAAGAGAAAGTATACGTTATGTATGAAAGATGTATTAGAAGATAGTCCCTAACAAGATAAATGGTAAATATGGTAAGTACACATAAGGAAGAGGATTTGAAAGCTAGTTAGAACTGATTGAAAATGCTGTACAGATTGCCACAGAAGAATGTGGAGTTATGATAATAGAAAACATGAAAAAAGATCTTTGGTCCAATGAAGCAAAAGAGGCTCTGGATGAGAAAAAATGCATACAAGAAGAAAATTACTGCAAAAATGAGGATAATGTATAGAGAGACAAATATGTACTGTCATTCCAAAAAAATTGTTTAAGAGAGTATATAAGGCTGTGATTGCTAACCTTTTCTGGACCAAGTGCCCAAAGTGTGCGAATGTGCATATGCCCAAATCCCCCCAAAATGCAATGCGCGTATGGGCCCCACACATGCACCCTGCCCCGACGCATGTGCGTATACCCCCACAAGCCCAGCTCCCACGCATGAGCCCCCCGCCCCTGCATGTGCCCCCCCACATGCTGCCCCCACATGTGCTGCCCCCCACATGTGCTCTGCCCTCGCGCATACATAGCAGATGGGATGGGATGCTTAAGGAAGAACTAGAATATGGAATTAATGAGCATTGAATGAATCTAGGTTAAAAATATATGAGCAGTATGAAATAAGTACACTGAGATAGTGTGGTAGGTAGAAAGAGTGATTGGTAAAAGGAGTCCCTACGGATTTTACTTTGCATATCGTTGCCGATTACAGGTGTTGGTGCTCATTTCTGTTTCAAGGCCATTGAGCCAGTGCTGTCTGAAGACATTTCCGCAGTCATTTGGCCAACATGATGCCACGGAATGCTGTTACCTTCCCACCAAAGTGATACCTATTTATCTACTCGCATTTGCATGCTTTCAAATACTAGGTTGGCAGGAACTGAGGTGAGGATGGGAGCTCACTCTGTCTTGTGACACTCAGATCTTGAACCTGGGTTGTGGGGTTTCCAGTTGACAAGCCCAGCCTCTTAACGACTGATTCACTGCATCACTCCTAGAATGAGTGAAGACTGACTTGCAAAATAGATATATGAAGTAAGAATGGATGACTAAGAGACAGGGAAATTATAGCTGGATGGATGTCCTTAAAAAGGAAGGAAAAGTGAAAGAGGAAAAAAAAAAAGCAGTGTGTATGGATGTGATGGAAGCAGAGATTATTATGTATGAGGCCACCCTACTCAAAATCAGCTCTGGACAGCCTACAATTAAAATCAATAGAAACAAAGAATATCACATAATGGGGGAAATATATATCAAAACAAAACACATCAGCGGGCACACACCATCAGCCTATT
This sequence comes from Thamnophis elegans, assembly GCF_009769535.1. Lineage (NCBI taxonomy): Eukaryota > Metazoa > Chordata > Lepidosauria > Squamata > Natricidae > Thamnophis > Thamnophis elegans. The sequence continues at coordinate 34,744,740 of NC_045541.1, read as the reverse complement.
CTTTGGCAGGGGGAGGCAAAGAAGTCAAGGTTTTAAAGAACATTTAAAGGCTTGCAGAGTCAGGGAAGTCTGGCCCTCTGAGGAGGCTGCCATTCCAAAGAGCAGGCAATAAGAAATGCCCATCAAATGGCATTGCTTAATGGCTAGGGCCATGATGGCAAACCTATGGCATGCATGCCACAGGTGACATGCGGCACTCTTTCTGTGGGCACATGAGCCACTGCCTCAGTTCAGCTCTGCTGTGCATACGAGTATGCCTCTCGATGGCCAGCAGGTCTTTGGGTCTCTGCTGCACATGTGGGGCACATGCAGGGGACTGTGTGTGCATGTGCTGGGGCGTGCTCTGGGCATGCACATATGTGGGGGGATGGGTCATGTGTGGGGGTGGGGGACTTGCACTGGAGCAGGCTTGCGGGGGCATGCACACATGTGTGGGGGCAGGGCACATGTGCAGGGGCCACACGCGCATTCACACACACTTTGGGCACTCGGTCCGGAAAAGGTTAACCATCACTGGTCAAGGGAATGAAGTCTGCCTGTCCTTCAGATTATATAGAATGGGAAGAAACAATGGGAGAGAGGAGATAATGGGTAGTGTAATGGGAAGAAGGAATAGGTGGAAGAACCACAAGCAAGACAACACTCAGATAAATGTAATTTGAGTCCAAGGCAGAAAATAATTTGAGAAAGCATCTCAACTTGACCCTCTGTTGTTCTCATCAACATAAAGTGAGGATGACAATGAAACTCTTTCAGATTTGCAAGATTCTGTTACTTTAACCTTACAATTGAAATAATCTTAGCATTCATAACATTGGTTTCTTAGCTATCTAGCTATATCCTACACCATGAAGGCTTTACTGAATTGAATTTAGAAGGGTACTGTAACTAGTGCAGCTTGCATTGCAGAGATGTTACATAGGCCTCTCGAGATATGACTATCACTGCTTGGATCAGCTGTAGCTTCTAAATGATTTTCAAGGGCAGTTCTGTACAGAGCATTTTACAGGTAGTCTATACGTGAGGGGACTAAAGCATGAGGGGTTGGGAGAAATGACTCCAGGTGCAGCAAAAAAGTGCAGTTGGTCCAACAGTTGAATGTGTAGGGAGGCTTTCCTGCCATCTGCTCACTGAACAAGAGCTATGAGTCTAGTAATAGCAACATGACTTGGACTTATACCGCTTCACAGTGCTTTTACAGCCCTCTCTAAGTGGTTTACAGAGTCAGCATATGGCCCGCAACAATCTGGGTCCTCATTTTACTGACCTTGGAAGGATAGAAAGCTGAGTCAACCTTGAGCTGCTCAGAATTGAACTCCGGGATTGAGCACTGAATTAGCCCTGCATTCTAACCACTGCGCCACCACAGCAAGACGCCACCAGTTCTGAATGGAAAAGTGCAACCCACACAGAACCAAAAATACAAAACTGCCAGGACTATGGACTCATGACTACATCACCATGTCAGGGTTAGCTCTTGGACTTGTTCTTCTCCAACTGGATCCAAACAGTCTCCAGGTGCTGACACATAATTTCAGCAGCATTGCTTGATCAACCAAGGGTCAGACTGAATATAATAAAATAGTGATAGTACCTTATCCCATATATATATATTATATATATACACACTACTCCTGGAAACACCAAACCTGAAATAGTCAGCAGCAGCCTGAGATGACGAATGTGACTTCGTCGAAACGTCGCCAAGACATCTCCAATTCTACGCGGGAGAAAACCCGAACAACTAGAGACCTATATATATATATATATATATATATATATATATATATATATACTAATAAGGAGGAAGTTAACTGCTTCCATTATCTGTCTATCGCTCGTCACAAGATCCATCACGAAACCACCCAATATTTTTACTGTTGCCTTTGTTACATTTGTTGTATTTGTGCTGATAAATAAATAAAGGGAGACTAGTATAGATCTATTTCAAGCTATTTAGCTCTCATCAGCTAGCCATACCCTTACTGGGATTCGAACCTGTGCTGTATTGCATCTTAGGCAGATGTCTTAACCATTGAGCATATATATAAAAACAAGAGATGATAAGAAAATATGGAGAGGTATTGATATGAACTAGATTTCATTTTCTTTCTTTCCTTTATTTTTTCTTATAGCATGCCCTCATTTGTTAGCTTACTGTTTCTGATCCCTTTTTCCTGCTTTACAATAACATTGCTCTCATTGAATGAATACAATGGCTATGGGTGATGAGAGTGCAAGAATGCTGTGGTTTGGTCTTTCTTCTGCTTCTCCAGTCTAATGCTAGACTAGCCCTGTTGGTTTTTGGTTTTCCAACAAATGAGACAAATCTCATTTTGATCCAAGCAACTGAAACTACTTGAACTACAAAAAAAAGCTAACTTAAAGAGGTTTACTCTCACATGAATAAACCTTCTTTAAGTTAGCTTTTTTGTACTGTAGTTCAGCCTAATGCTGGGAACGATTGAGGACAAAAGAAGAAGGGGACGACAGAGAATGAGGTGGCTGGATGGAGTCACTGAAGCAGTAGGCGTGAGCTTGAATGGATTCCAGAGGATGGTAGAGGACAGGAACCTGACTTCACAACTAACAACAACATTCTCACATGTCTAGTAAACATGTGGAAGCATGATAAAAATGACCAAGTGTATGCTAAGAGGCAGTTAACACTTCTCTTCCCAAACATTCAGCTATTTGAGTCCTTCGAAGTGATATTGGAATTAGACAACATTTTTCTGTTTGAATGTAATCTCATCACAACACTACACACCAGTTAGCAGCCATGCCCCTATATTTTAAACTGAATGAAGGTTCTGGACACTGTTTTAAAGAATTAATTGCCACATCTTAAAGGGTTTCTCATTAAAGCCACGCATAGTACACAGGGCAGCAATCTGTCCCAATGGTACTTCTAAACCCCACTCATTTATTGGGAAAGAAGAATGCCAATAGGGCCCCCCTTCGTTTCTTCATTGAAAGCAGCCTGAAATAGGCTTCGTGTTTTTGGAAATGATTGTCTTACAGCTGTTTGGATTCCTTTTTAATGTACCCCCCCCTTCCGATAGGGCAAAAAAAAAGAGGAAGAAATTCGACATAAATCGTATTGAGTTCTAGGCACCCAAGTCCCAAGGAATAGATCTTTATCCAGCAATCCACTCTTAATGGTGCTATTTGAAAAAAGACATTAAAAATAGCAAGGCCCATCCTGTAGCACATTGACTACTGGCATTATAATATATGCTACAGAAGCCCTGAATGTAAATGTAGGATGTTTAATTTCCCAGACGTCTGTATGTGTCACGTAACATTTCTTTTTGCATATATGCACCTAGCAATAATTCACTCAGTTGCTATAATTCATCTGTCCACTTCTCCGTGTTTTATTTCACCTCTGAAATTGCTGGGCCTTTGATGGAAAATGTAAAGTGGCTCCTACTAGCGTGCCTGGGTATAGGTGTTTCTTCTTAATGAATGCTTGGCTGTGATTAACAAATAATAATTATACATTTGGTACAATATAATATTTAGGAAGGGAGGGAAAATACAGGGAAATGTCTTTATAGATTTTTCTCCCCGGCTTCTGTCACTTAAGTTCCTTTCTTTTGTTTTTATGGACTTTCAATTATTTCTGAGACCTACTATAGCACCCATGTCTTTTTAATTTTAATAACTCTCACCTGGTTTAAAATGATGCTTGCCCGGAAAAACAAATGCCAACAATGCTACAACTTCTAAATATATTTTGTCTTAATGAAGCCACTCTATAAATTTTGCACTATTTTTGGTTATTAATTGCCAAGTCTGAAAAGGGCTAAATTCAGAGCAACTCGCTGTTCCAAGGAAGATCTAATTGCCAAGGACTGAGCCTTAATATTAACTAGGATAATTATTATGCAAAGCATACCCACCCAGAATGTTTGCATAGCTATCACAAGCGCTTTCATAAATGATGCTTTAATTAGTCTTAATTAGAATTTGTTTAAGTCAGCAGGGAATGCAGAGCCCGTGAAATGATGTATGTAATAAGCATCAGGCTCACTTTTTACTTGGGGAATAGAGCTGACAAATCACATCACGTTAAATTGATTCAGTCAGAATTAAAATTCTTATGGTATTAATTAAATGGGGATCTCATTAGCAGGCTGCAGGGTGACGGAGAGACTCTTTGGCGACCAGATGTGAAGGAAGCAGCACTGAACAAGAGCACCATTAGACCAAAAAGTCACCCAGCTCAGTCACAGAAACGTGGCATTAAGATTTGATGCAAAGGGCTACAACTGTTCTATTACGTTCTCAGAAAAATCCAGGGCTCCTTTTAGCTAATTTGGAGTCCTTCAGCTGATTCAAGTCTGAGGTTTGTTCAACAATTGACTATTTTAAGAAAAAAGCCGAGTGATGTCGCATGGGTAGAACTGCAGAGCAGAAGCGGAGGGGGACACAAGGGTTCAATGTTTAATATGAATCAACTGGTACAGGTATAGTCCCCGACTTACAACCACAATTGCCCTCAGAATTTCTGCTGCTAAGCAAGACAACTGTTTACTGAGTTTCACCCCGTTTTACGACCTTTCTTGCCACACTTGTTAAGTGAATCGCCGCATTGGTTAAGTGAGTAACATGGTTGTTAAGTGAATCTGGTTTTCCATGGGCTTTGCTTGTCAGAAGGTCCAAAAAGTGATCACATGACCCTGGGATGCAGCAACCGTCATAAATATGAACCAGTTGCCAAGCATCCGAAGTTTGATCACGTGACCATTGAGATGCTGCAATGGTAGGTATGCAAAACGGTTGTAACTCATTTTTTTCAGTGCTATTGTATATTTGAATGATCATTGAACAAATGGTTGTAAGTCAAGGACTACGTGCCTTAGGTAAAAGAAAACAAAAATAAACAAAGAAATAAACAGACTTGCAATCTGAACAAACATTTCTTTTTCCAAAATGAAAAGGCTGATTTTTCTAACGCCTTATCCTGCAGAACATCCTATCTCAGCTATTTCTTCCAATTAAACAAATCATGAAAAGAACATTTTGCTCCTGGAATTCTTTTTTCCTCTTTTTTTTTTGCATGGACTTAATTGTGAAATACACTAACTTGTTATTAATTGAATCATGGTTTACTAAATGAATCCAATTGACTGAGCTTGCCTAACGCTCTAAATATAGTCATGAACTTTGCTTAACGTCTGTAGTATGGCCATTGTCTTGGTAATCAACAGTTTCTTTTAAGAAAAGGAAAAGGGATACTGGCTAGATCTTAAGAGCAACTTCGATTTTGATTTGAATCATTAAAAATATTTATTTATTTATTTATTTGTCTTGTATGCCGCCCACTCCCGGAGGACTCCGGGCGGCTCACAAAAGACAAGGGAAAGGGGGAACGAGACAAAGACAACATATTAAAAAGAAAACCAACATTCACAATTTCCGTGGAGGTAGATGCTTCTCAGCTCCCCCCAGCCTGCTGGAACAGCCAGGACTTGGTGGCTTTGCGGAAGGCCGGGAGGGTAGTAAGGGTCCGGATCTTAACAGGGAGCTCGTTCCAGAGGGCTGGAGCTGCAACAGAGAAGGCTCTCCCGGGGAGTCCAGCCACATTGGCTGGCAGATGGAATCTGGAGGAGACACAACCTGTGCGATCTAATTGGTCTGAGAGAGGTAATCGGCAGGAGGCGGTCTCTCAAAATAAAATGTGTTATAAAACTCTGAGTCTGTCTCTGTGTGCCTCTGCATCTGAGTAGAGTATTTTCCATAACACACTGCCTGGCTGTCTTGTGATAGAAGGAAGAATTGTTCTGCTCAATGAACCAACTGGTGGATTAATTCAAAGTCTCCCTTCTCCTGTAATGTACAGCCCATCCAAAGAGAATGGAGAAGGACCCACTGTTCAGTTGAGTTGCATTCTCTTTAAATCTTTATGCTTGTACATGAATGATGAAGTGCTAGATTTTATCTTGATCAAAACAGCAAATTTTATGGGAATGCTGATGTAGACCCAGGAATCTAGCTTCTTCATTCATTGAAGGAAGAGAGAACCATGTTAGACCGCATTATACAGCAGGAAGCAACATTCTCACTAAGCCTCCATTCAACATGGAGAAGAAATCAGTTCTAGTTCCTCACAAGTATAGGCTGAATGCTGGCAAGCATATATTTGCCCTGCTCAAACATTACATTTACAATATTTATTTGTTTGTTCGTTTGTTTGTCAAACATATACAAGATAACAAGTATAGCTATGAACATAACATGAACAAAGGAAGTAAATACAGATAAATGGGGACAGTAGACAAGGACAGTAGGCATGCTGGTGCGCTTATGCACGCCCCTTTTATGGACCTCTTAGAATGGGGTGAGGTCTACAGTAGACAGTTTGAGCTTGAAGCTGAGGAGGGTTTGAGGCTGTAACACGGAGTCGGGTAGAGCATTCCAGGGCGTTGGCCACTCTGTTGCTGAAGTCGTATTTCCTGCAATCAAGTTTGAAGCCCTTTACCTTCAGTTTGTATCCATTATTTGCCCATATATTATTGTGGTTGAAGCTGAAGAAGTCATTGACAGGCAAGACAATATTGCGCATGTGTTTATTTATTTGTATTTCATTGTGTAACATCTATCTTTAGCTGGATTGGATGGGAGATTCCACAAAATGCTATTTAAGGAGAAAAACTGTCCCTGGGGCCAGAATGAATCTGAGGCTTTAGCACACATATTTCCTCTGTGAGAACGTATGCTGGGGGAGGGGGTCCTTTGGTGCTCTCTGAGCATGGTTGTTTCCTTGCAGACCTTTCATTACCCAAACTTAGGTAACAATCATCAGTGATCACCAGAACCTCTCATTTAATATCAATAGCAGTTAGACTTTATATACCAGCTTCATAGGGCTTTCAGCCCTCTCTAAGCGGTTTACAGAGTCAGCATATTGCCCCCAACAATCTGGGTCCTCATTTTACACCCCCTCAGAAGGATGGAAGGCTGAATCAACCCTGAGCCGGTGAGATTTGAACAGCCGAACTGCAGAACTGCAGTCAGCTGAAGTAGCCTGCAGTGCTGCATTTAACCACTGGGCGCCACCTCGGTTTCTTAAACCCTGAGCTGCAAATGTTGTCCTCTATTGGAACTTTTGCTCTGATATACAGGTAGTCCTCAACTTACAAAAGTTCACGTAGTGACCATTCAAAGTTACAATAGCGCCAGGAGTGGGTTCCAGTAAGGCACTACTGCTGGTTCGCGGATGTGCACTCTTTGTGCGCATGTGTGCTTCGCGATACTTGATGTGCGCTGCACGCACCTGCACAATAAAATTAAAATTGTGAAAAACAATTTAAAAAAACTGAAAAACAAGAGGGCGGTGCCATCGGCGGCGGCCAGGAAATCAGTTCGGGAGCATGGCAGGCCTGGGTCGCTGCTGGTTCTAGTGACCCGACCGCCAAACCATTACCGGTCAGCTGAACTGGTCCAAACCAGTAGGAAACCCTCCACTAATTGGTGCTGAAAAGTGACTGATGACTGTTGTTACACACTGAAGACCATTGCAGAATACCCCTTGTTCACGTGATCAAAATTCAGATGCTTGCAACTGACTGGATTTATGACGGTTGTAGTGTCCAGGGTCATATGATCCCTTTTGAAACTTTATGTCAAGCCAAATCAGTGGGAAGCCAAATTCACTAACAACCATGTTACTAACTTAACAACTGCAGTCATTCACTTAATAACTGTGGCACAAATGATTGTAAAATGGGCAAAACTCACTTAACAAATGTCTCACTTAGCAATACAAATGTTGGACTCAATTGTGGTCGTAAGTTGAGGATTAACTGTACATGTACCACCTCCTGGTGGAGATCAACTCTTTAATGAGGGAACAGGTAGCTTATTTCCTACTATCAGACTGAAATCTGCTACCTATTACAAACAGACTGACCAAGTTTTTATCGGCAGCTATTGCCATAAGAAGGTTCAGAAGTTTTAATCATGGAATGATGTCGGTAGGAATTCCTTTTCTTCCTCTATTTTTTTTAACTTACTTCTTTTATTCATTCTGTTATTCCTCATATGCATAAATTTTAATTGGCAAGTCTATTTGGTGGTTTGATTGCTCAATTATATTTGAGCCTGATTTTATGTAGGGTTATAGGTGTTATAGGCAAATTTGCTGATCACTTCCCATAAATAAATAAAAATGAAAAATACATATTTAATTTAGATTTATAAAGGCCAGGACTTATTCTCTAGAGTCAAATACTACATATGTCAAAAATTATTTTGTGGAAAGAGAAATGATGGATCCACAATGAAGTTTTTTAGGTGCACATTAGGTAAGTAGGGGCTGAACATATACTAAAGAGCATTTAATTTATATTGTGGCTGGGAGGGGAGGCTAAGGGTATATTGGAGGCAGTTTTTAATGAAAGTGTTAATGGTTTTTCTGCTTTATGGCTAGCTATAAAGTGCCAAAAATCTGTGTACAAATACATACTCAATCAATAAATCTAATTATACAGTTGTTAATGTTTCTGAATATTTTGAGTTCTTCTATCCCTACCATTCTATAATCTAACCTGGGATTAAGAATAATGGTTTGGTTTGCTTGTTGACATATTTTTTTTATAGATGTAGCTGTTTATGATACTAAAGGGTAGAGATAAAGCCTTCTTGGCTTATTACATTTACCTCTTTCCATACTTCCTATGTCTATGAGGCGAAAAAGTAATAAATGACTCACTTGTTCCTCTAGAACTTGAACTAAGGGATTATCCTAAAGCAACTAGAGTAAAGCCCCCCCTTTTCAGGTAGTTCATCTGTGTAGTAAAAGCGATGGAAGTGGCAGTGTATGCTAAAGTGACAGCCTTGTTCATACATACATGTTGGGGAGTGAAGCAAGTTGCATAATGTTTGGGTATCAAATTAAGATTATAAATCGGGTTAATTTTACTTGCCATCTGCTCTTTCAGTTTAACTTAAGCTCGTTTGGAAGGAGAATGCTAGCAGTATTGGACTACTCACTGAGCAGCAAACTATCTGATCATGTTCAGCCTAGATTTGAGACAGCTGCAGTGAGGTGTTTAAATGTTTGGCCATTTGTGTGAATCAGAAAATCAGATTAATTTAGCACCCCCTCCATTTAATTAACCACAGGCAAGCATGTTCTGTTCTACCAACCCAGAAAATGTTTGTTGTATTGAACTGCTTGGAGCAGGGGTGTCAAACACAAGGCCCGTGTGCCAGATATGGTTGAGTCTGGGCCAGGGGGCCATCCTGGGAAATGTATGGGCCAGCCTGCGTCGCTTTGCCCCGGTCTACCAACACGAATAGGAAACATGCCAGCAGTTGGTGAGTGGCATCATGTTGGCCACGCCCACCCAGTGAGTGGCGTCAAGATGGCCACACCTACCCACAGCCCTGATACGGCCCTCAATGAAATTGAATTTGATACCCTTGGCTTGGAGGAAACATAATGTGGTAGTGATAGGGGAGATAATCAACTTCAGTACCTCGTTTTCCCCACCAACAACTCTGGTGCTAATGGGACCTATAGGATCTGAGTTCGCATAATAATGTAAGAGGGAAAGGGAAGGATGTTCTGATCCCAGAATAGTGTCAGGTGTCATCTTCCAACCCACCAAATTTCCAGTTCCCTGAAAGAGGGATAGGAAAAGCAAACAGGGAGCATTTTCTTGGCAAATTAAAACAAAAATCGAAATCTAGGCTTATTGAGAGGGAGGGAATGGGAAAAATCAGAGGAAACAAAGTGTTCAAGTAAAATCATGTAGGGTGAATTAACAAATATATAATCAGAGAAGAGAGACTAATAATTTCCCAGATCTTAAAACCTTGCACCTCTCTGTATAGACCTAGGCTTTTAGGCAAGCACAGGATTCAGTTCCCAGCTAGGCAGAAGCATCCAACTAGCCTTGGCTGATCTCAAAAAGCTAAGAAGGGCTGAGCCCACATCAAGGGGAGGCCACCAGACTGGATAGGGAAATCTATCTATATAAAAGTGTGTGCCTGTGCGTGTGCTGTGTGTGTGCGTGTGTGTGTTCCAGCATAAGTCTGGAATGCCTCGAACAATTTTAACCAAACTGGTACACAGATGACTTCCTCGCTGGAAAAAAAATATTGTGGGGGTATGACATCCCTAACACCCCTTGGAGTATGTGTTCCAAAATGGCCTGTTGTGTCCCAAAATGGCTTCTACTGTACTGCCGTAAAAATGGCTTCTATTGTACAGCGCAGTGGAGTTGCCATGGTAATGGCTTCACAGTACTTCACAAGGGGGCTCCCTCTAGTAAAGGGGGAAATCCAACATTAGAAATTATATTTGGTCCAGACATTTCCCCCTTATAAATAAATACCCAGGCAGTGCTGGGTTATCAGCTAGTTGAAAATAAAAATAATGAAAGGATGCAATCAGAAACCACTTCATAGATGCCAAAAATGTCTCCATGAAGTCACTGGAGTTTTAGTTCCTTCCTTGAAGGAGAATTTGAATGTTGCTTGTAAAGTCAGCTAGTACCTGTCAGCAGGCTTTATTTGCTTTCTCTGTCGTCGTCCTCAGGTTTCCATCAGGTCTCAGTCTCCCTACAAGTGCCAAATGTGTCGAATGTACAGCTGTTCTGTGAGTCAACAAGGGCTGCACTCTAAGCATTCTGGAAGGGCATACTATGCTCACTTTTCTGTTATTGGTGAATCAGCCCTTGCCAACAATGCTGAGGAAAGAAAAGTGTTCATTTTACCTCAGGCTGAATGACTGACTTCTCACATCTTAATTAAAGGATAGCCTAGTTACTCATCATAAGGGAATGATCCTGCTCTGAGGCTACCACATCTGTGTTGTAAAATTACAGGTGATCACTAGGTGGCAGAAAAGTTATACATTTTGTCACTCTCTATTACCATCTTGTGGTCAAGCGAATTCTTTGCAGGCTAAGAACAATAGCTCTGGGTTTGTCCCAACATGCTGAGTAGTAAACCAGGCTCACAAAGCAGCACACCATGCTTATGCCACACTCTAACCAGATCCAACCAATCACAATTAGTGCTATGCCTCAACTCTGCCCCTATACAGATAATCCTCAACTTACAACTATTCATTTAGCGTTAGTTCTAAGTTACAACACTTGGAAGAAGTAACTTCCTATCTGTCTTTGAAGTTAACTTTAGAAGACTGAGCTGCAAGTATTTCACCAAGTGAGGTGTTCTCTCCTCTTATAATATTTCCCAGTTTCTCTCCTATTAATAGATATTTATTTAGACAGCAAATGGCACAAACATAGTGAAAAACATAGTAGTATAAAAATAATAAAATTATTTATATTGCTTAGTACATTTATTCAGGGCCTTTACATTTCCCAATATATACTACCCCCCTTTTTGTAAGGCTTATTTAAATATGCTGAATAAATTGTACAATTATCTCTATTATCTAGTACATTGGCAATACAATTATTTTTGTAAATATATTTATAGTTATTCTGGGTTGTTTCTTCTTAGTTCTTAGTTGAAGTGTATTAATACTATTCCTGGAACACCTGAGCATGTGAATACCATCGGCATTGACATATTCACCACCGGTCAATTGCAAAAAGGAGCTTTACTCGAACAACTTCCATTCTGTGACGATGCCTCTAACACCATAAAACACCAACCTCTGCCTATCCCAGGTTCTTAGGGAGGACTTGATAGGGGGATAAAAATGTCAAATCCAGTCTGAACACCCAGCTGACTTTTCAACGAACCACAATAATAATTTATTAAGAATACCATTATGTGACTGGGAATATTTGTTTTCTGTTTACAGCACAATGAAAGCTATATAGTTAAGAGATACACGTACTTTCTATTTCCACATATTTTACTAGCATTACTAAGTCTAGAATTACTATGGCTGGTTAATAAATACTTAATCACAAATTCACATAGCCTATTACCCATATTCCTTCCTATAGGAATGCAAAAGGGCTAAATAGCTATTCTAGAAAATAGTACCTCCTACAAGATCCACTTAAATGATTGGGTGCAGTATATACAATATAGGGCTATATACATATATAAATTTAATAAATTTAATAAATAAATCAATACATGTAGAAGCTGCAAAACTTTGGGCACCACTAGATGGCAATACAGAGATTCATAAAAGTCTACCCTTTTGCTTCTACTAGTAATCATCCAGATTCCACCCCCCACCCCACCCCAACCCAGATATAGTGGCACAGGAGAACACCCTTTGCACCCATTAGGGATGGTGCTGGTAGGCTATTTCCCAAGCTTCTAAAAATAACAAAGGAAAAAGCCAACACAGTTCTAGGGTGAATAAACAGAGGGACAGAATCAGATCATGTGAAGTGTTCATACCACTTTATAAGGCCTTGGTAAGGCCACACTTGGAATAATGCATCCAGTTTTGGTTGCCATGATATAAAAAAGATGTGGAGACTCTAGAAAGAGTGCAGAGAAGAGCAACACAGATGATTAGGAGACTGGACGCTAAAACATATGAGGAACGGTTGCAGGAACTGGGTATGTCTAGTTTAATGAAAAGAAGGACTAGGGGAGACATGATAGCAGTGTTCCAATATCTCAGGGGTTGCCACAAAGAAGAGGGAGTCAAGCTATTCCCAAAGCACCTGAGGGTAGAACAAGAAGCAATGGATGGAAACTAATCAAGGAGAGAAGCAATTTAGAACTGAGGAGAAATTTCCTGACAGTTAGAACAATTAATCAGTAGAACAACTTGCCTCCAGAGGTGTGAATGCTTCAACACTGGAAGTTTTAAAGAAGAGATTGGATAACCATTTGTCTGAAGTGGTGTAGGGTTTCCTGCCTAGGCAGGGGGTTGAACTAGAAGACCTCCAAGGTCCCTTCCATCTCTGTTATTCTATTCTATTGTAAAAACAGCTCCAAATGTAGATGAGAAAACTTCTTTCTGGATCAAAAGAAACATTAAAGTATGCATTTTAGAACCCATGCTGAAGATGAACACTTTCAGCCATTGTCAAAGGAACTCAGATGGTTTGCAAGTGGGCTATAGATGAATATATCATCAATTTTCTGAATATTATATTCACACAGGAACCATGTTCCTGCACCTCTTTAATTAAGACAGCTGAAATAAAGAACAGAAAAGCCCTTCTCCCAAACTTTCAATGGAAGTAAGTTTTGATTTAGAACCCATTTCAGTTTTGAATTTATAGTAATATTATTAAAATTTCAGGTTGGACAATAATGCATATAAATAGCACCGCTGTAACCTCATGATAGTTCCCCAAGCCTTTAAAATGCATGTTTAAATGAAATTGGTGTTTGCAAACCGCTGCCACAACAAAATCTCCTGAGAGGGGCTAGTCAGGGAAGATTGATTGTTTAAAAAAAAAAAAGGTAAGCGGAATACTATATGTGGAACATGTGTATGCAATAAACCTTCATTTGAAAGCTTTTCTGAATGCAGGGAGCAGAGCACAGGAGCTATGTTTGCATTGGCTTGATGGTGAGAATGAAAAAACTTCCATTGTAAGAACAAGGACATCACAGCCTATGAACAAGGCTCTAATTCTCCATGGAAAATAAAGAAGATTGATGGCATCTGCTAGGGTTTAGGATGGAAATGAAATGTTGAACCTGAGCCCAGATGTTAGAAGGCAAAGCGTGTAAGAAGAAATCTCTTACGGAAGCTTGTCCCTTTCCATAAACTGCAGAAGGATTTTCAGGATTCCTGATGGTAAAACATCGTGGGTATGTCGAACATCCAGTTTTGGTCACAATTTTACAAAAAATATGTTGAGACTTTGCAGAGAAGAACAACGGAGATGATTAAAAGCCTGGAGACAAAAAGATATGAAGAATGGTTGCAGGAACTGGGCATGGCTAGTCTAGACAAAAGAAGGACTAGGGGGTGACATGATATTCCAATATTTGAGGGGCTGCCACAAAGAAGGGTCAATTTATTCTCTGAAGCACCAGAAAGCAAGACAAGAAACAGTCAAGGAGAGAAGCACTTGGAATTAAGAAGAAACTTCCTACACTGAGAACAATCACCAGTGGAACCGCTTGCCTTCAGAAATTGGGGGTGCTCCATCATTGGAGGCTTTTAAGAAGAAACTGGACAGTCACTTGCCTCAAATTATAGAGTCTCCTGCTTGAGCAGGGGGTTGGACTAAAAGACCTCCAAGTCCAAGGTCCTTTCCAGCTCTATATTGATTGATTGACGTTTCATAGGAAAGAAATGCCTGTTGCAGTGAATATGGGAGCAGAGGGAGCATTCAATGGATAGAAATAGGCAGTCAGTTGGGACAATCAATGGAGCTCTCTTCTGATGTATTAACCCAGATTCTGTTTGAGGAGACAGGAATCTGTTTGGGACTAAAGAATGACTCTTCTTGTGTGGCTCTGACAGTTCTTTGCACGTCTATTCAGAACCATGTTATAAGCTTAATATATTATATGCATTATTTTACACATAACTGTTGTGTAAAATACACATGTTATAAGTGACCAGGTGAAAATGTGCTATTAAGTCCTGCCTAGATAAAAAAATTAAGAGTCAGTTTAGGAATAAAATTCAAGGATCAAGAGCGAGCAAAACGGTGTAAATAATTTTGCATTCTTTCATAGAATTTCAGAAATACTCATCTTGATCCCATATCTAAAAAGCAAGCTTTGAATATGTTTCACATAATCAAAGAATGAGAATGAACCTAAAATAAATTCTTAAAGGTAAAGCAAACATTCCTATGGATAGACTGAATACATTTCTGAGATCTACATTAATGAGGTTTTCTTGGCAAGAACACAGAAGTGAATTGACATTAATTTCTTGCAAAATGTTTTTATAAGTTGCCCAGTCGACAATCAGATCTGGCTTTGGTCTCCCATGTACTAACCAGGTTCATCTATGCTTAACAAGTTCCTCCAGATAGTGGCAATTGCTCTAATGAAGGAATAGGTAGGCTTCGTAACCAACGGGGACTTACCCCCCCCCCTAAATTTTAACACAGACAATTTTAAATATCAGAATTATCTATGCCATCAGTGCAGCGCAGTGATTGGTGATCACCTCAAATAAGTTATTATATTAGACTTGTATTATTATCAAATGGGAAATAAATAGAATTATCTTAATTGTGTAGCGCTCAACTCCATAGCATGCCCAATTACAATTTCAAGTCTCAAATAGGGAATGTTAAGACCACTCCCACCAACACTGACAGGGCAAGCCACTAGTATATAAACACAAAGCAAACCCCACTCCTAGCACTGATGATGTTACTTTGTTTGGTAATAAACATCTGCAAGAAGACAACCAAGCCCAGAGAGGATCCCATAGACACCCCTCTGTTGGTCAGTTAGAAAGACCAAGAATACTAAGCACTGATCAATACATGCTGCTCAGCAAGAAAAGGAGACTCACAAATGTACACCAGCAGATATCAGTGCCAGCTGAGAGTTTCAAACAGTGAGATGTTTGGAGATTAATTTCAAACAGCTGCTGGAAGGATTGGGACGTTCATTGAAAAGAATGAATAAAGAATGACCTTAAAAATTCTGAATGGTCTCCTGAATATTGTGACTTGATAGAATGCAAGACAGAAGAGAACTCTTCAGGAAGCCCTAGAGCACAACAGCTTCACGACTTAACATTCTCATATTTGAATGCCCTTTATTTTTTATTTTTTGAATTTGCTGCATTGCCCTTATGCGTAACTCTAACAAAAAATGATTCATCATGTAAGGTTATACCCATCGGTTTTTAGTACTTTTTACATGAAACAATAGTCTTATGTTGTTTGGCTTATGTTATGTCTAAGATTTCCAGTTTCAAATTAACTTTGGATCAATTCTAATATCAAGAAGGTATATTATTTATACTGTCCCTGATGAACACATGCCATGCATGTGGCATGCCCCAGACAGTGATGGGATTCAAAAAATTTTACTACCAGTTCTGTGGCTGTGGCTTGGTGGGCGTGGCATGGCTTGGTGGGCATGGCAGGGGAAGGATATTGTAAAATCTCCATTCCCACTCTACTCCAGGGGAAAGTTACTGCAAAATCCCCATTCCCTTCCTACCCCACTCCAAGGGAAGGATACTGTAAAATCTCCATTCCTCCTGACCAGCTGGGATTCGGGAGGCAGAGAATAGATGGGGGCGGGGCCAGTCAGAGGTGGTATTTACCAGTTCTCTGAATAACTCAAAACTTCCACTACTGGTTCTCCAGAACTGGTCAGAACCTGCTGAATACCACCTCTGGCCCCAGATCCAATCTTTGGGAATTGGAGACCAAAGAATTATTATTATAAAGGAATGGTATCTGACTGGGTTGTTTTTAAAATTATTCCACCTTTACATCTATCTGAGATGCTGATATGACTATTAAAAAGCCATGGTTGCTATTTTGCATAGCCAGTAATATTATCTTCTGCTTGTTTGGCCTGTTTAATGTATCGTTTAGTAGGAAGAGCAAAAGCCAAGACATGAGCAAAACCTGAACATTTCCAAAAGCAGTCAGAATTGCATTGCAAAACCAAGCAGCTCCTACTGTCGACAAACGAATGGTTTCCCAAATGACAAACTGCCAAGAGGCATAAAAACCATGGTAAGCTTTGTGCCAGTGTGTTTTACGCTAATGAAAATGGAACCAGCCATGAGCTTTTCTGGTTTAGGTACTCTGAGATATTAAAACCTTGGGAATGGATTTGCTCTCTAAAAAGTTTCTACCCCTTATTGCAATTGCACAAATTAAAAGTATATGAATTGTTTTCCATTCATTACAAACCACGCAAGACAGCTTCTAATGTACCCGGCAATTGCCTACCGGTTTCACCCTTGACGTAGCTCTCCTTTGTCATTTGAGAAGGCCCACATGTACCAAGTGAGGAATGAAAAAGGCCAATTGGAGCGCCGGAGAGTAGACTTGATCTAACTCAACCTTTTCAAATTACTACACTAATTTTCAACGTATGAATTAACTGTGGTGTTTGCCCCTCCATAAACAGGATAAATAACACTATATCATTTTTACACTTGAACTGTGTTATGATTTTAATGCCAGCTTAGGTGAGATGAGGTCAGAGGATACAATTAAATGGATATGGTACCATCTGGATATTAGGGCCTCTTTAACCATGCTTGAGTGATTTATCCATCAGCAACTCATGTACTGCTCCATAAAAATTGATACCTGTTTTGTTTAAGGTATTAAAATACAGTGTACTTTTAAAATTAAAGGCTAAAATATTGCATTGTTGCCAGCAGGTAGTTTTATACCTTATTCACGGAAACAGACATTTCTTATGTAGGGCTACAACTGTTACAGGACATTTAATCTCATTGTTGATGTATACGCAAACACAGGCCCTGTAAAGGAAAGACCTATTGCACGATAAATCATGATATCATCTCTGTGAGAAAATAATTTAATACTATTACCTTCCTTGTTAAAGGGCTATATATCTGTTACACCTTTTAGCACAATTAGATTTGTCTGTGCAAAGCTGCTAAGGAAATGCTGCATAAACCTGTTTAATAAAAAGAACACAAAGCTACGAGGGTGCCGCATTTTTTTTTTATTACAAGTTTGCGACTAATACTTTATGGCATTATATTGAATGTATTCCGTAATCAAACTAATTGATACAGAATCAAATATTTCAACTGCCACTGGTAAAGGCAATAAATAGCAGGGAGAGCAGATCTCTGGGAAAAAAAAATATTCATCAATATGCCTACAGACAAAGAAAAGAAAAGAAAATGAAACAAAAGTTAAAGGACTGCCTATTTTAAAAAGTAACATTTGATTGCACATTTCCAGAAAAAGAAGAAAGAAATAAGAATATCCAGCAAAAAGTCAACAATACCAGACAGTAATTTATACAGTTTAGTAATTTTTCTGTCAATAGGATACAAATAGCACTAATATATTACTATAATTCTTCATTTTCATTAAGACATCTGCCAAGTTCTCAAACCCTTTTTTCCATTTCGGACTTGACTTATAATTGCATAATCCCTTGGGGGAATGTCAATATTATTTTAATCAATTTTAACCACAATACACTATGGATGATTACATTGCAATATCATTTCCAAAGTTACCTCCTCCAATTCCTCATTCGCAAAGGGAGAGAATACATTGAATGTTGGTAAATCGCATTTCCAAAAAAGGAGCCAACTATGGCTGATTAGCAATCTTCCATTCTGAACTGTCACAGGAAAATACAGATATATTACATATTTACTCTCCTATCAAAGGACAAAAGAATGATCATTTTGATTGATTACTTGTTTGTAAATATACTCTAGCTGATCCATAGATTTGGACAACTTTCTGTACACATTCATATGAAAACAGATGGATACTTTCTTGTGTGGAGAGACACACAATTATTTGTATCGCCAGTCCCTTGGCCAATGAAGAATTATTCTATTCTATTCTATTCTATTCTATTCTATTCTATTCTATTCTATCCCATCCCATCCCATCCCATCCCATCCCATCCCATCCCATCCCATCCCATCCCATCCCATTAAATCTGAATTCCTATGGACATCCAGAAATGATGCCAATGGCTTATTTTGAACTTCCAAAGGTGGGATAAGTAAATGTAAACATGTAACAATCAGCCAAGCTAGTAGCATCCCATTCTTTGAGCTGTAGGCACATTTGAAATGTTGAAAACAAGTTGTCGGTAATCACATACAATAACTGTTGGTATTGGGAAATGTTGTTAGTAACTGTCCCAGTGAACATACCCAGTCCCGAAGTATCCATTTCAGCATTGTCCAAAGCACCCAAGAAAAATATCTTACCCCAAACGTAAAAGTAACACTGAAGTTTGGTCTTCAAAATCCCAGTCTTTGGATGTCTGTTTTTTTAAAAAAAAATCTGAATTCAAAATTATTAATTGCACAAAATTATTAAGTGAGTATTCTTATCTCTAAAACTGCAATCGAATGCCCATTTTGTGAAAGGTAATTGCTCAGATAAATGCCTGGATACTTTGGGGAAATATCCCCACATCAACACAAAAGCACAAAGGGCCCCCTAGGTAAAACACCTCCCACCAAACCAAATTAGCTGCTTTGCATACTCCAATAAAGGGCAAAGCAAAGACCCCTGTTGTCCCTTTCCCCATTACTCTGAATCCTCCTTTAACGATCTCCAGCAGCCTCACTCATTGTCTAATTGAAAACATTGAGAAAACAACGTACAACTCTACAGTACGCAAACACCAAATTGGGAGACAGCTCCAGAGGAATGCGTAGCCTTGCAGGGAACTTCTTTAGCACAGATCCAAAATTCCAGGTGCTGGGCTATCTTGTTCCACATCTGAAGTGTCATCAGTGGTACCTTTCAAACCTGAGAGTCCTACCTCAGCTATACTTTTCTATAGATTCATTCCAGGGCATTGATATAACATTTTAAACCTGTCAACCGATCATTTCTGACCTTGCCACAAAGACATCAATCTCTCTCTCTCTCTCTATCCCCCCCACCCCACTCAAATCTCATTTGCCTGATAGATTTTATGTTGGCCTTCACAACAGGGTTACAGGTCATAAAATGTTACAATATTAATGTGGCACAAACTCATGGGCCAGCCAAACTGAAGAACTGCTCCTACCACATTCTGGTGTAAAAGAGTCCTTCTGTTAGTAGTTACAGAACAGCGAAATGCAGCTATACATGAGGGTGTAAAGAACGCTGACAACAGCTAACCCTTTCCGTGTGGCACTCATGGAGCATTCGTTCTATTGCAGGGACAGTCTTTCTGTTGGGGATTGCAAAGAGACCTATCTCAAAGGATTGTCAGCATTAAGTCATAGGCAGTGTTGAGGTTGGAGTCCCTACATCAGCTAAAGAGCTGAGTCACACTCAGGAAGCCTTGTTGCATCGGCAAGGTCGTAGCAGAGGTGGGTTCCTACCGGTTCAGACCGGTTCGGCTGAGTAGGTAGTAATTCGGTCGGCCATGCCCCCGAACTGGTTCTATTGGTGGTGCCGTAGGTGCTGCCATCTTGTTTTTTGCTTCTGCGCATACGCACAAGAAGCGCGTCCCTGAGCGAACCGGCAGTAACAGAAGCCAGAAGCCACCCCTGGGTCGTAGCCTTCCAAGAAATCTTGATTAAGCCTTCTAACCAGAATATTATCTTAGCATAACTGAGCCACTCTAGAACCTCAGAATATTTCACTTGCCAGCAATGCAAGAGCTCAATTTGTCTTTTCTCAACACAGCACAGAAAGGACAGGTTTGAGATCCTGAGTAGGTGGTACCAAAAGGAGGAGATGGACAAAGTTTTGGTGATAGCAATTCACATAGTGGGGGAATGGAAGGGGAATATGTAGGTTCTGGGAAGAAAGTACCTTCTCCACAACCTTCTCACACTTATTGTGTCTTTGCTGCAGATTTGCTACATTCATGGAGTGGGACTGAAGGTTGCAGCCCAGCAGTTTCCAACCTAGGCATCAAGCTGTGAAAGCTTTTTTTCAATTTTTACTACCGGTTGTGTGGGCGTGGCTTGATGGGCGTGGCAGGGGAAGGATACCTCCATTCCCACTCCACTCTGGGTCCAGCCAGAGGTGATAGCAATAGCAATAGCAGTTAGACTTATATACCGCTTCATAGGGCTTTCAGTCCTCTCTAAGTGGTTTACAGAGTCAGCATATTGCCCCCACTGTCTGGGTCCTCATTTCACCCACCTCGGAAGGATGGAAGGCTGAGTCAACCTTGAGCCGGTGAGATTTGAACCGCTGAACTGCAGATAACAGCCAGCTGAAGTGGCCTGCAGTACTGCACCCTAACCACTGCGCCACCTCGGCTCTTTGCCGGTTCTCCGAACTACTCAAAATGTCCGATACTGGTACTCCAGAACCTGTCGGAACCTGCTGAATTTCACCCCTGAAAAGAAAGGTCATCATCTTCACCATGTTTATGTGTTGGTCTCATTTTATCTAGTTTGTTTTGTTGTAGTAGTTGTTAATTTATTCTTGATGGTCATTAATAGTTTTCATGGTTTTACATTGTGCTTTTATGAGGTTATAAGCCACCCCATGTCACTTAATATTGAGATGGGTGGCATATAAATTTAATAAATAAATGAATTTGAATTTTTTTTTTGTCCCTGCCTCTTGATCAGGGTTCCAGTAGTTTTTTTTAAAACTAACAAATTCCATGGCCTAAAAGAGTTAGAAAAACATTTGCTTAATTCCATAGTCTTCGCTACCCATGAAACCATATATATATATATATATATATATGTATGTATGTATGTATGTATGTATGTATGTATGTATGTTATATTTATGCTGATAAATAAATAAATATAACAAATGTAACAAAAAAGGCAACAGTAAAAAATATTGGGTTTCTGTCTGGATGGTCTCTTGTGACGAGCCGAAGACAGAGAGTGGAAGTGTGACCTTCCTCCCATATTTGGGCATACCAGGGATTGTGACTTTAAATATATATAAATATGCATGGACAATGCAATTAAAATTGTTCTGTGCATGCGCAGAACTTAAAAACAAGGTGGTGGCGGCGGTGGTGGTGGTGGCGGCGGTGGTGCCGCTGCTGCCCAGGGAATTGGTTTGGGGGTGTGGCAGAGCTGGATTGCTGCTGGTTCTAGAAACTCAGGCTGCCAAACCACTACTGGTTCAGCCGAACTGGTCCGAACCAGTAAGAACTCATCACTGATAGGTCATTAGGTTTACCATTTGAGCCAGAGTCATATCTGAGTGTGAAAACAGTGGAGTAAGTAAAGGGAAGGTTTCTATTAAACCTTGACCATCTTGACTGTTTACAGGCAAGAAAGAGAAGATAATAGAATGGCAATAAGCAAGGAAGGTGTGGAGGCGAGGAAATAGGGATGGATACCAAAACTAAGCAGTAAGATTTATTAGTCCATGAAAAATTAGGGACAATGTTTGGTTATCCAAGGTACATATTTCCTGCACATATTTAACATAGCAGCTCTTACATCGCCCCAAACGCCTTTAGATACTGACCTTGGCAATATTACAGGCGTAATATTTTCCCAAGGCTGACTCCTTCCTGAACTGAGTCTCCAATATACTCTGAACAAACAAGCTTCCCTCACCAACAGGCATACAGTAGCTATCTTCTTTCCCCACCTGCTTTTTCTTGAATGAGCAGATTTCTTGTATATTTTAGGCCTTTCAAATGTGATGTGTTGGGCACACACAATCCTGCTAAAGAAACTATAAACCATTTGTTAATCATTGCTAGCAAGACAGGTGCATTTTCTTTACAAATTGCAGTGCAGAAGAAGTGCGGTGCTAGCATGGAGGGTAATTTAAAGCTGTGTGTTTAAAATGCTCCAGATATTTGGGGTTATTGCACATGGTTTGTGCTACAGAGTCAAGGCATAGTTGGAAAGGCTGCGGACCTGATTCTACCCATCCTTGAATTAGGATGGCATTTAATTGACTTAAATAAATAGGGCAGTTGGGATATCCATCTCAGGTGGGGGATACGAAGACACATTGAGCACGATGCTCCTTCATTTTGTTGTTCAGCAGTTCCAATGCATTTTACATTTCAGTATAAGCTGCTAGAAAAACTGGAGATCATTTCTAACAAATCGACCACTACCTTAGAGTTACAGAATAACTGGCAATACAGAGGTAATGCCAACCAAAATGGAGCCTGGTCATCACAGTCATAACTTGTGATGTTCGTCAACTGACCTGGTTATGTGACCAACCCAATTTTATGGCCCCCCCTTTTTTTGCAGTGATTATTAAGCAAGCTAATGATTCATTTTGGGGCTGGTTTTGGTGAAAAGCAGAGTTTTGGCAACCCCATCATAAAACGCAGTCATAGGACAGTGAGAATGCTGCAAATGACTGTAACTGCAGTCCAATTGCTGAGCACTCAGTTATGTGACTGGGGGAGGGCGACTGTCAGAACGTTGAATCCAGGTGGTGTCAAAGCTCCCCAGTGATCTAATCCAGTGTTTTTCAACCTTTTTTGTGCAAAGGCACACTTTTTTCATGAAAAAAATCACGAGGCACACCACCATTAGAAAATCTTAAAATTTTTTAACTCTGTGCCTATATTGACTATATAGCGGGTGTTTTTCCCACGGCACACCTTACACTATGTCACGGCACACTAGTGTGCCGCGGCACAGTGGTTGAAAAACACTGATCTAATCAGATCTAAGGAATTAAAAAAATTCCTTAGATCTGGCCATTTTCGTCCTTCTGGATGCTTGAGAAAAGCCTCTGCAGCTCAAGGAGGGCAAAAATGCCCCTCCCGCTGGCGTGATGCAGGAGGCCGACTAGGCCATGCCTACCATGGCCACCCCATCCAGCAACCAGGCAGAGAACCCCTTGCTAAAACTTTTGAAGCCCACCCCTGACCCTAACCCTAATCTCACAAGCATAAATCAGTAGATGCTTTCTGCAAACGTTATTTCCCGATCTGTGTCGCACTGGGTGGCTATTTACACAGTGAAAATGATTCCAAATTGCTGCTCTGCTTTTAGAATTTTGCAGTTTTTTCTTGACTTCCTGTGATTCTTTTCTGATTTTTTTGGACCTGTATGTAGAAAGTGGAATCTCCTAGAGTTACCCCTAAAAGGATGGAGTACAGTTGCTGTTTTAACAAGTAAAGTGAGCCTTAGTTTAACTTGAAACTGAGCATGCTTTAATAAAAGTAGGAGCCGGGAGCAATTCCTGAAGAACAAGTGATCAAAAGAACTTTATTGAAAAGGAAGCTTTTCCAATTGACCCAAATCTCTCAGGCTAGAAGCGTAATTGAGATATCATTAAAAGGGTTAAAGCAGTGGTTCCCAATGTGGGGCCCAGGCCTCATAGGGGTGGGTAATTTGATTTTTAATGGGGGCAATTTGAACCTTGTTTAAACCAAGTTAATGGCCTTTTAGGCTTCCTCCGCCTGAGTAGAGTTCACTTTTTGAGTAAAATAAGAATTAGATGTCACAGGGGGGCATCAGAATTTTAGAGAGGCTTAGGTGGGGCATGGCCAAAAAAAGGTTGGGAACCACTGGGTTAAAAAATTCTGACTATTTACTACATGAAGCCTTTCAGTGAGATGCACTTAGAATTTCCGTTTAAAAACATGTAATTGCTTCAGATTCTTTATATTATCATAACTCTTCAAAATTGATTGGTTTTTAGGTTTATGGAAAAATATGCAAATGTGCAGAGAAATATGAGGCACATTTGTCATAGTGGAAATAAAAGTAGTTGGCTGAGAATCCATTTGATTGCATTTGATTACAGAACAAAATGTAATTATTTAAGGTACATGTCTTGAGGCTCCTAGAAGGGCATACAATACAAGAGAAGTATTTAGTATACTTGATTTTTGTTTGCCCGCATTTGAGCAGCCTGTTCACATATATTTTGACAGGCCAAAATATTACATGATGTTGCTATAAGACTACTTCGTACTTGGACTGAATCAAATATTATTCAGTGAATATTTTCATTGTGAAAAAGGGATGCTTCCAGGACAGATTCTTCCACATATCTTTTTGCTCAATTTCTGGATATATACTGTATATCTAAGGTTACCAGACGTCCCGCACCTGGCGAGACAGGCACGCCTTCCCATAATTTAAAAAAAACCCTGCTTTATTTTGGCGCTTGCAGCTCGCTCGCTCCCCTGCCCATCAGCTGCTAGCTCGCTGGCTCATTCCGTTCTATCTACACTAAAAATCTAAGCCAGCCCAGCCTGCCGCTCACTGATTGGCCTGGACTTCCTGCGCATGCCGGAAATCAAAAGCTCATGTGTGCTGGGGAACTGTTCTTCCAGTTTCTGGCATGCATCAGAAGTGGTATTCAGCAGATTCTGACCAGTTCCGGAGAACCGGTAGTGGAAATTTTGAGTAGTTCAAAGAACCGGTAAATATCACCTCTGACTGCCCCTGTCCCCATTTATTCTCTGCCTCTCGAGTCCCAGCTGATCGGGAGGGAATGGGGATTTTGCAGTAACCTTCCCCTGGAGTGGGGAGGAAATGGACATTTTACAGTATCTTTCCCCTGCCACATCCACCAGGTCATGCCCACCAAGTCACACCACACCCACCAAGCTGTGCCCACAGAACCGGTAGTAAAAAAATTTGAATCCTACCACTGGCATGCATGAACATGCAAAAACCAGCATGCATGCCAGAAACCAGAAGCTCAGCTTCCCGGTGTGCATATGTGTGCCAGGGAGCTGCTCTACCGTTTCTGGCATTCCCCCTCCCCCGCACATGCGCTCCCGTTTCGGCACTCACTGCCAAAAAGGTTTGCCAATACTGATGTATAGGTTAAAAAAGAGCATTCATGGACTTTCCAAGAGAAGTGCAGGTTACATAGTGAACACTCTGATGTGGCCATTAATATATAAAACATTCTTTCCTATTAGATTAAAGGACCGCTTAACCAATATCCTGTTTTCTCAGGACCTGAGGACAATCACAGTGGTTCTGTTCTTGTCTTTAAGCAACTAACATTTTGAGACATGCCATCTCTGATTCTAGAGACGTTTTCCTGGGGAATTTTTAGAATAACTCTTAAATAGTTATCTGTAATTACTTAATCCGCCTTCCTCATAAACAATTATCATTCTTTCCCAATTAGCTACTCAGTTTTCATCTGCAAAATCACTTGCATTAAAATAACCCACATGATTTTCACAGTCTCCTCCCTCAGATGAATACATTCTCCCGCACAGCTTTTTTCATTTTTGCCAGGTAAATCTTGGCAGAAATGACTACATATTTTCTAGGTTGAGTTTGATGGGAAAACAACCGATATTTGGGGCTCCGTACCACCTACTTCATATTAAGTTGCAGTTTTGAACTGAAAAAATGTGGATTGTTTCTGTGCATAAAAATCCATCCCTAATATCCTTTAAGCCCCTGGGATCTTTGTCTTCAGGGATAAGGAGAAAAACTATTTAAAAAACCTCTATTCCTTTATCGATCATTTATTGAACAGGGTTATGTTTCTGCACAGAACAGTCACTGATAGGAGACCCAGAGATGACAGAGGGGCCCCGTGGTGAGGAAAATGCTTGCTACTTGGCCAAAGAAGATGATTAGCCATGATCTCTCTCTTGTCCATTCTGAAGAACTCAGATCTATCCAGGCCACCTTGATTTTCTTGTTTTCAGTTATTTATCATCTCCTTCAATGTTATAAGGAAACAGAATACAAACAAAAGTTATATTCTCTTTTCAGGAAAGATTGTTCCAAACCTATATTAGATACAAAGTGGGATTAGAGATTGGTGTCAAAACAACGCCTTATGGACAGATCAGTTTCTAGAGATAATGAGCCATATATAGAGAGAATTGCTTTGCCAGGTATTGAATATTCTCCCTCCCTCTCTCTCTCTCTCTCTCTCATTTCAGTCCTGATATTAATTTTATCCTTCACCGCTTTAAAAACTGAGAAGGAGCTTATTAATGTCTTCCAATTCTCATCCTAGTTTGAAGTAGGATTAACTATGAAATAAGTTTATATTACCACAAATTCTAACTTGTGTACTACCGGGAAGGATCTGATTAAAGGCAGCAAGCAGAATTCTGAACTAAATGAACGTCTTCCCCTCTTTTTCAACATGACTGCAGCTTGCCCATCATGTTCCTCCCTTCCTCCTCTACCTCTTTTAATCTCAGTTATTTGAAGGGATGGATTGGAGGTGTGCATTCATAGGAGATCTCAGCAATACAGCAAGGGAGAGCAGGCTACAGAAATATCTGAATATGAAACACACTGTTTATTCAAGCCCAATCAAATTGGCTGAATTAGCTGAGCATCTTTTTACATGTAAATATGATTGACCATCCTCTTTTATGAGGATATACTGGAGAGCATTGAAAGGCAGGGAAGTGAACATTCACAATCATAAAGGTAAAGGTTCCCTCGCACATATGTGCTAGTCGTTCCCGACTCTAGGGGGCAGTACTCATCTCCGTTTCAAAGCCCAACAGCCAGCGCTGTCCAAATATGTCTCCATGGTTATGTGCCGGCATGACTAAACGCCAAAGGGACACAGAACCCTATTAGCTTCCCACCAAAGGTGGTCCTTATTTTTCTACTTGCATTATTACATGCTTTCAAACTGCTAGGTTGGCAGAAGCTGGGACAAGTAACGGGAGCTCACACCGTTACACGGCACTAGGGATTCAAACCGCCAAACTGCTGACTTTCCTGATTGACAAGCTTAGCGTGTTAGCCACTGAGCCACTGTGTCCCTTTGAGCCACCATGTCCCTTCACAATCATATTTGGCCACTAATTATTACAATTGCAAGTGCACTTGATGAGAGTTGATACTAAGATCGTTTTGGGTTGAGTCCAGTCTACTCTGATTCCATAGTTTTAGTAAACAGTAATCCAACAAAACAAGAATGTACACACAAACACACTTCTTTAATTTTCACTCAGGGAGTTGGTTAAGTTTTAGCGTGAAATGTAAAAGATGACCTCACGTGAATAATTCTTCCAGGCACAAGCCTGTTAGTCTGGTAGTTGCACTGCTATGTTATGAATTTATTAAGTACTTAGGGAAAGGCACTCTATACAATAAAGGATTCTGTTTGCTAGTTTGCAGTGTACAGGCAAGGAGAATTTCCTCGTAGAGAAAGAATGGATATACCGCAAAGCTCTCCAATAAAATAAATTTTGGTGTCTGGCAGGCTGTAAAGTGCTCAGGCATCATGAAAGCTATTTCGCAGGATTAAGAATTATTTCCTGAATAGCTTGAACAAACAACCGTAGTTCCAGTCTGAGGCACTTCATATGTTTTGGGGAGAGTGCTAAAATATAAAAATGAGGCCAGGAACACTGAGCTGTGATGTCAATACTTGTGCTCAAGACAAAATATGGAGTATCTACACGCCCACCCCCCCTCTAGTTTCAAATCCTGTTCTGAGCTTTGCAAACTCTGAAGGAAAAGTTTCTCTTACATTTATACCATCACTGGCTTGGTATTGGCTTAGAGCAGGGATGTCAAACTCCATTTCATTGAGGGAAGCATCAGGGTTATGTTTGACCTCGGGGGGTGGGGCAAGGTGTGTGTGGCCAGGGTGGGCATGGCCAGCTTGATGTCAGGGGTACCTGTGGTGGCAGAAGCATTCTGCCAGCGAAAATGGGCTCCCGAGATCTGTTTTAGACTGCAATGGCCTCCTATCCTGCCGATTACCTCCCACAGACCCATTCGATCCCACAGATTAGGCCTCCTCTGTATTCCATCTGCCGGCCAATGTCGGCTGGAGACTACTCGGAGGAGGGCCTTCTCTGTGGCTGCCCCGGCCCTTTGGAATGAGCTCCCCGTGGAGATTCGGACCCTCTCCACCCTTCAGGCCTTCCGAGCAGCCGTGAAGACCTGGCTGTCCCAGCAAGCCTGGGGTTGAGTTCCCCCCGCTACTTGAATTTGCTGTGTCTGTTATGCTTTTAAATTGTTCGTATTATCCAATTGTTTTTGTCTTACTTTTTGTAATTTCCCCTCCCTTGGCTTTTGTTCCGCTGCCCTGAGTCCCTTCGGGGAATAGGGCGGCCTACAAATTGAATAAACTCCAAACTCCAAACTATGACCCTCTGACAGTGAAAATGGAACTTGGGAGGGCCACGCGCAGCCCTCATGAGCTCTGTTTTCACTGGCAGAGGCACCGCAGGCTGGCCCTTTGCTGTTTCCAGGATGGCCCCAAGGGCCAGATCTAAGCACCTTGTGGGTCGGATCTGGCTTAGATAGAGATTTTTTGACCATTTGCTCTCTTTCCTTGCTCCCCATGCTTATTTTTCTCTGTCTCATATGACCACAAGGGTTACATTTTGCCCTTACATGGGATAGTACACAAAATTTTCTTACACCTATTTAGTCTTTTGATTGCTTTTATGGGTGGAAAACTGTGGCGAAGACCAAGGGTGGGTTCCAGCAGAGACTACTGCCGGTTTGCTCAGGGATGTGCCACACGCTTGATGTGTGCTGCATGCGCAGTACAACTAAAATTGCTCTGTGCATGCGCAGAAGCAAAAGGCAAGATGGCTTGGAGAACCAGTTTGGGGGGCGGGGCAGGCCTGGGTCACTGCTGGTTCCAGCGACCCAGGCCGCCAAGCTACTACCGGTTCAGCCAAACCAGTCTGAACCGGTAGGAAGCCACCACTGGCGAAGACAGAAAAAGAAATCAACAAGAAACCAAAGTCAATCTATCTTTTTAAAAAATGAAATTGTATTTCAAAAAGTAAATCTCATATTGTATAAAACTGCATCCGAGAACTGGAAAAAAAAAAACCTGAAATATAGCGCTCTATCACATGCTCCTCGGGTTTTCAAATGTTTCAGTAAAAGGGATAATACTCACTACAAGAAATATTGCACACCCCTTCCTTACTAAGATTCATGCTATAACTGTACCTTAGCAGAAGATCGTTTGCATAGTGAAGATGTTTGAACCATACATACCAACATGGCAGAGTAAACAGAACTGGAGCTGCATCAGGATGGAACCATCAATCCAAATAATGGCAGTAAGACTTTGCTGCATCTTTGTCTCTGATAAAGACAAAGATAAAAAAACAATTATAGTAGTGAATATGAGATATGAGATGCAGGTTGCTAAGGCAGTTGTAAGAGTCTTCCAGATCTGCATTATGTCTTAGGAGGATAAGCTTGCCTGCCTTCATCTGTTTAGATATTTATTTATACGTAGTCCTTGCGGCCATTCATATGGTTATGACGGGTGCTAAAAAATAAAGTGACTTACAACCAGTCCTTGCATTGCCAGCTGTTGTGGTGATGTGATCAAAATTTAGACTTTTGGCAACTGGCACGTATTTAGATAATTGCAGCAACTGGGACTGCACGATCATCGTTGTAATCTCTCCTGGAGGCTTCCAAAAAGAATAGTCAATAGGAGCAACTGGATTCACTTAATGACTGTGATTTGCTTAACAACCATACAATTCACAACAAAGATGGCCCAAAAGGTGTAAAAGTCATTTCTGACTCACTTAACAATTGCATTCCTTAGCCATGGAAGCTCCAATCCCAATCGTGGTCCTAAATCAAGAACTAGCTGAAATGTATTGATCTCATTCATAACCCACTAAATTGACCAAGGATTCTTGGCATTTCTGGAGTAAGAAAATATATTGCACTGTAGGATTTCCGCATGTCCTGGCTGTGGTCATGGAAACCACAATTATACCTAAGGGAAAGCAGTGCTATTTCGAATGTTAGGACACGTTATTGGCCATTGTCCCACATGTCTCAGAGAGAAGGCCACTTTTATCAGTTGATTTGGTTATCACAGCAGGCAGCAAATTACGAGTGATTTATTTAATTCTGCATTTATTACTGCCAGGAAAGGAGAAGGTTCTGTAATATTTTCTCCTTCAATGCCTAAATTTCAGTACTGGGTTTTGGTTTTGCTAAATCTGCTACTTCTAGCTACAACTGTCATGGAATTTTTCTTGGTTTGGGGTTGGCTGAGAGAGAAAAGGGCTGGGATTTGTTGCTCGGACCCCAGCAACAATTGGCAGCAGGTATAATTTTCATTTTTGCAGAAGGCACCTTTTGTTTCTTAGAATATGGGACGCCCTGTCCTGCATAAACAATCAAGTTTCCTTGTCACGGCCTGGTAAAACCAAAGATACCGTACTATTTTTTTCTGCAGGACCTTTAGCAGACCCAGAAAACAGTTCACTGGAGAAAAGTTGCCACATCCACTGATTAGTCAACATTTCTCCCCCTTCCTCCCCCAGAGCAGTACCTGTGCCATCTGTGTTTAGCACGTATAAAGAACCCTCTTTGCAATTGCCATACAAATCAGGAGCAGGATGAAGGTCACACTGAAGGGATTTTAGGACAGGGAGAAGATGTTCAGCTGCACTAGGGAAGATGTAACAGCATCCCAACACAAGTTCGCTTAAATCCCAAGCTGCACCTCCCCAGCCTGGAGCAGCTGAGAGTCCACTGGGAAATGTGTATTATGCCTGGGTTAATTTACTGATTAATCTCTAGTCAGTGGTTTGTGCTTTCCCCAGATGGCCAATTAAAATTTACAACTGGCAGAACAGTGCCCTGTTGGCAGACTGCTGGGGGGGCCAAAGCTGGAGGCAGTGACAGAAGGTAGGGGTCTAATTCCTGCCTTTAAAAAAAAAGAGGAAAGGAAGAAAAAGCTACCACTTTTATTCCGTAGTAGCACATAACCGAGGAAATATGAGCCGGATGGTGCAGTTTCACTGCAGCACCATTTACTTTCCAGAATTGCAACAGTATTCGAGGCATCATTGGTTTTACCAGCCGCAAACACAATTGACAAAACCAGCCAGGGGGCACAACTGATTTAACAGCTTTTGAAATGTAATAGCCTTCTCCCCCTCCCGATGCTACCGATTTGCGGTCCACGTGGATTGATAGTCTAATATCATTCACTTCCCCACAAATATATAAAACATTCAGAGTTATTTGCGTAAATCAAAGACAAAGTGCCGTGTGTGAAGCTGATAATAAGTAATGCTGTGATACAGATAAAGATAACATATTTTCATGGCAAAGACATGGAGCCGGGGGGGGGGGGGGAATCCGGCAGCTTCTGCCACTTTGCATTCCTTCCCCAAATGCATTGACACATGAATTTGAGTAAAATATGGCAACATGGTGTTCCACATAAATTTCAACCAAGATACCATTTCTTCCAAGCGTGCATTCTTAAGCATGTGCAAATATGTAAAAAAAAAAATCTTAAATATATACTGGCTATGTGGAATGGAACATCCAAGGTAAACTTTTGATTGTGCCTAGATGATTTGCTTTAAAGAAATAGAATAACATTTAATTAAGGCAATATGTAATTTTAGGGTGCATGAAAAATGCTGATAGTACAATAAATAGAATAGAATAGAATAGAATAGAATAACAGAATTGGAAGATACCTTGGAGGTCTTCTACTCCAACCCTCTGCTTAGGCAGGAAACCTTACACCACTGGTTGAATAAATGTTTATTCAACATCTTCTTAAAAACTTCCAGTGTTGGAGCATTTACAACTTCTGGAGGCAAGTTGTTCCATTGATTAATTGTTGTAACTGTCAGGAAATTTCTCCTTAGTTCTAAGTTGCTTCTCTCCTTGATTAGTTTCCACCTATTGCTTCTTGTCCTGCCCTCAGGTGCTTTGACTCTCTCTTCTTTGAGGCAGCCCCTGAGATATTGGACCACTTCTATCATGTCACCCTTGGTCCTTCTTTGCATTAAACTAGACATACCCAGTTCCTGCAACTGTTCTTCATGTTTTAGCCTCCAGTCCCCTAATCATCTTTGTTGCTCTTCTTTGCACTCTTTCTAGAGTCTCCGCATCTTTTTTACATTGTGGCGACCAAAACTGGATTCAGTATTCCAAGTGTGCCTTACCAAGGCATTATAAAGTGGTATTAACACTTCACATGATCTTGATTCTATCCCTCTGTTTATGCAGCCTGGCTTTTTTGGCAGCTGCAGCACCCTGCTGGCTCATATTTAAATGGTTGTCCACTAGGACTCCAAGATCCCTCTCTCAGTTGCTATTATTGAGGAAAGTACCACATATACCATACCTGTGCATTTTATTTTTCTTGTCTAAATGTAGAACCTTACTTTCTACACCAGTGAATTTCATTTTGTTAGATAGCGCCCAATGTTCAAGTCTGTCAAGATCCTTCTTTATCTTGAGCCTATCTTCTGGAGGGTTGGCTATTCCTGCCAGCTTGGTGTCATCTGCAAATTTGATGAGTTCCCTATCTATCCCCTCATCCAAGTAATTGATGTAGCTGTTGAAGAGTACTGGGCCTAAAACAGAGCCTTGGGGTATTCCACTGCATACTTCCCTCCATGTAGATGCAGTTCCATTGAGGATTACATGTTGAGTGTGCTTGGTCAGCCAGTTACAAATCCATCTGGTGGTGATGCTGTCTAACCCACATTTCTCTATTTTATCAAGTAGTAGGTTATGATCTACTTTATCAAATGCATTTCTGAAGTCCAAATAAATTATATCAACAGTATGGCAGATAAGATTGGGTGGAACTTACTTAGCAAGTGCTTTGCTTAACAATGGACATTCTGGCCCCAGTTGTGGTTGTGAGTCGAGGACTACCTGAATAAGAATCAAAGAACCTTCACATTTTTTGTAATACTAGCACAAAACCTGTGGTGTCCAACCTTATTAAGGTATTTTTAAGGGATCCCATTAACTAGTATATTTGAATACTTTCATTTTTTAAAATCATAATGGGCACATTTTACATTTCTTTCCACTTGCATCAATTGAGTCTCCAAAATTAGACATTCCAGTTTTTTTATTCCAAATTTAGATGAATAACTAACACTAAATTTCATTCCACTTTTAAAATACTTATAACATTGGGCGCTCTACATGGGGCAGTCCTTGAAGAGTATTCGGAGACTTCAACTCGTCCAGAACGCAGCCGCGCGAGCGATTGTGGGTGCACCTCGGTACACCCACGTTACACCTATCCTCCGCGAGCTGCACTGGTTACTGATCAGTCTCCGGATACGCTTCAAGGTGCTAGTCGTAACTTATAAAGCCCTTCATGGTATTGGATCTGGGTACTTGAGAGACCGCCTGCTGCCAATTACCTCCCACAGACCCATTAGATCTCACAGGGTTGGCCTCCTCCGGGTTCCATCTACTAGCCAATGCCATCTGGCTACTACCCGGGGGAGGGTCTTCTCTGTGGCAGCTCCGGCCCTCTGGAATGAACTCCCTGCAGGGATTCGGACCCTCACCTCTTTCCAGGCCTTCCGAAAAGCCGTCAAAACCTGGCTTTGCTGGCAGGCCTGGGGGTGATGAGTTCCCTCCCCTCTCGACTTGTACGGTTGTGCGACTCTTGCTTATTTTAATTATTTGTATTTCGTTTTATGTTCCCCTTTTTCCCCTTTTGAATTGTTCGCCGCCCTGAGTCCTCCCGGAGAAGGGCGACATATAAATAATAAAATTCAATTCAATTCAATTCAATTCAATGTTGGCTCCATTTAAACACGGCATCTCCATTAAGCAAGGATTCTAAAAGTGTTGGTACCTTGGAGACTTTCTGGAAAATGCTGTTTAGTTAGTACTGTACAAGTCTCAGTAAATATTCTCAAGCAAATGCTGTAAGTCGTTTACAAAATACAATTTCTCCAAGTCTTTAAAGTAACAATTAGTATTCAACTGATTCAAAATACTGATCCCTTGTTTGCCCAAGCATTCAAATAAACATCTTCCCCATTAATTCCAATAACTTTAGGTTATTCTACAATGTCCATTTTCCATGTAACTCAGTATCAAAATGTAACCACTTATCTATTGATGATCACATGTGCCTGGCAGCTTTCAACAATAAAGATGTCTGCTTAATATGTCTGGATCAGAGGTGGTATTCAGCCAGTTCTTTCCAGTTCAGGCAAACTGGTAGCGGTGGCTGCGGGAGGCTCCGCCCACCCGCCCTGATGTAATGCACAAGCACTGCGCATGCACGGACATGATGCATGCAAGCGAAGTGGACTGGTACATTTTCAAACCAGTAGGGAAGGTAAGTGAATCCACTGACCTGGATCCTAAAACTTGGCAAGAGTTCAGAGGTATCATACATTGATTCTCATATAATACTCATAGAAAGTTCATCCCAAAAGATTTTAAATTTTAAATAAAAGCCTAATAATATACTTGAATATCTGGTAGGTTAAAGGCATCACCACCAAGGAGTTTATCTAAAGATGTTCAAGGAGCTTAACTGTGTCATGAAAATATTCTTAACTTATTTTTCTGTGAAAAGTACCTTACAGGTTGTAATATTGGGCAAAACTTACATTTTATTTTACTTTGATTTAATTAACATTTGATTAAGCTCCAGGTGTGTTTTTAATTCCCCCACCCCTTGTTATCACATTAAAAATTATATTTTGGTAACAAGAGTTGCTCTGGGTGGTCTCTAAATTTGATAAATAAACAAACAATATTTTGAAAGATTCACCATGCCTGCTGCATCCATGATGTTGGGAAATTGTTTGTGCTCCTGGGGCCTCACTTCCATTTAAAACCCTCATGTTAGTGGGCACTGAACTGTCCCTTGAAGAGGTGTTATTCTTGTTGTTTTCAGAAAAGAAGGAAAGAATGAATCCCCTTTCATAACCAGTTTGTTATGAACTGGGGCTGTAAGTGGTATTTAGAGCATATTTTTCGCTTGGAAAGATAATTGCACCACCAGTTGCCCCAGTAAAACCTTAGGATAGAAATGGAATCTGGATGTTCTTTTGTTGTGGCCCACCAGCAGCCAGCAGAGCTGGCAGCAGATTCGGACAGTGAGGAGGTTGGGGAGGAACATGGGCCAGTCCTGGAGTCTGGGGAAGGATCTGGTGAGGGCTCTGTGTTTGAGGCAGAGAGGGGGCCAGAGCCATATGCTAGTTATCAGCTGCCTTCAGAGTCAGACATCAGTGAGGCAGATGAACAGCTGGAGCCTGTTCCCAGTGTGCACATGCACAGAGTTGCCAGACAACGGGA
Organism: Thamnophis elegans; assembly: GCF_009769535.1. Taxonomy (NCBI): domain Eukaryota; kingdom Metazoa; phylum Chordata; class Lepidosauria; order Squamata; family Natricidae; genus Thamnophis; species Thamnophis elegans. The sequence goes on along the minus strand of NC_045541.1, from coordinate 34,709,228 downwards.
ACAGCTAAAGAACATGGGTCGACTTGGAAGTAAAGCCACAGGAGGACAATGAATGGCCCCTCCCAGAGAAAATAAAAGAGGAGCGAAAGGGAAGTGGAGTTTTTCAGAAGACTATTAGTTTGCTTAATTGATTTGTGATTCTCCGAGACTCCTTGCCAAGTTTTGCAGACATCAGCCTGTCAGCTCTCCAAGCTAGATAAGGTCTGTGACTATAAATCCTCCCTTAAAAGAATTTGCTGGATGTGAATGCACAGAATTCACAGTAAATTAATAAAAGGGGTTTTGTCGGGACAAAGAGTTTGTTTCATGCTCTCAGGAAGCCTTGGTCAGGACACCTTTCTGTTGTGTCCATTCACTGACATTTTTGTGCAACAATCCATTGTTGCTTCCTTTCCTTTTCCACAGAAATTTCAACAGAGACCCAGTGTGGATTAGTGCAGGAGTGTCCAACCTAGGGAACTTTGAATACCTGTGCAATTCAACTCCCAGCTATGCTGCCTGGAGAATTCTGGGAGTTGAAGTCCACAAGTCTGTTTCCAAGGTTGGAATCCCTGGTCTCGTGATTAAAGCACCGCCTTCGAAAGCAGGAGGCTGTGAGTTCAAGTCCCGCCTTAGCCATGAAAGCCAGTTGGATGACTTTGGGCCAGTCACTTTCTTTTTCTCTCAGCCCAACTTGCCACACAAAGTTGTTGTGGGCAAAATAGAAGGAGGAAGGTGTTTGGATATGTTCGCTCCTTGAGTTATTTGAAATAATAATAATAAAGATGGGATACAAATAAATAAATAAAATGACTCTTGTATTGTCAAGAGAGTTTGTGATTAGTGGGTTGAAGGAAAAAAAGGAGAAATGCTGTCATTTTTCTTATGGAGGATTTTCAGTCTCACGGAAGGGCAATGGAAAGATAAAAAACGCGCAACACAAACGCCCGAGACAATATCTAGCAATGTCTGACTAGGAACCTAATGCCACGTTCCATTTATCATATAGTTCTTTCTGTAGGAAATCTCTCTCAGGCAGAAGAGTATTCTAATTCTTACCTTCCTCTCCAGAACATAACATACCTGACAAAGACAAAGTAGAAGAAAATGGTATGTATGAGACTTTCAGCTGAAAGGTCAGTCTGCATAATGTGAAGGCTTGCTACATGCCTCTGACACTACTTTCATGGCGATGGCAAGAGTTAAACTAGTTAATCTGATCCTACCTCATTTTTTTCCCTCCTCTTGGTGACCAGTGAAAAATAAAAAGTAGGAAATGCATACATTTGGAAATGCCGTAACCTGGGCATTTCCCCAATTTCCCCACAGTCAGGAGGAAATAGGGATATCTATCTATCTATCTATCTATCTATCTATCTATCTATCTATCTATCTATCTATCTATCTATCTATCTATCTCCCTCCCTCTTCTCTATCCTCCCTCCCTCCATCTTCCCTCCCTCCATCTATCTTCTTTCCCTCCTTCCTCCCTCTGTCTCTCTATCTTCTTTTCCTTCTTCCCTCTCTCTTCTCTCTCTACCATCTATCTATCTATCTATCTATCTATCTATCTATCTATCTATCTATCTATCTATCTATCTATCTATCTATCTATCTATCTATCTATCTATCTTCTCTCCCTCCCCCCTCTCCTTCCCTCTCTCTCTCTTGCTTGCTTTCTAATGCTTTCTCCCCTGTGAGAGACCATAAACATTTATTCAGATGAAAGTGTCCGCTCACCTAAATGATAAAGCTGCAACTTTGTGTGGGTCCAAACCTCCCTCCCCTTATTAATTGCTCCACACAGAGACAATGGATTTGTGGCCATTCAAAAGCATCACGTCTGGAAAAACGACTGATTTCTGAAATGGAATTGTGTTTTAAACCTGGTACATACAAATGCTTTGGGCCAATAAGATCTCCTTGTGTTTGAAACTGGAATTGTTGAAAATAAACCGTGGCATTTTTTTTAAGGTAGAAATAGTTAACACAGAACATAGAATTATATTCTCTCCATATCAGTGATATACTTTTCCTGTTTTGCATCTGAGTTTGCCAGATACAAGAAATATTTATTTGTTTATTCTGGCATCTGTCTTTCAAGTCCTCTCTCATTTATTGAGAGCAATATGCCCTCAATTAACATTTTTAATTTTTTATCACCATGGGTCAAAATTTGACCTCTTACAATTGAACCAGAAAGAACTTTTCACCCACCTGGTTAATAAGAGCAAAATCACAAGAGCTTTCCAGACACAGTCACACTCCTATGTTTGTTTGCTTTTGAGCCCCCCCCTCCCCAAAAGGCAGGGAAATTACAACATAATCTGCATTGTACAACCATGGTATTCTTTATAATTTGGGGTGAAAAACTCCAAAACTCCTACAGAAATTTTTCACAAACTGACTATTGATCATCACTACTAAGGACAGTCCCAATTCCTTTGGAAATCCTTAAATTTGTAAAATTTACTTTAATTAACTAATTTTTTTAAATATTTCTGCTACTGCTTTTCATGTAAGATAGCCAAAGTTTAAGAAATTGGGCAGTATGTAAATTATGTAAACAAGCAATTAAATAGTCACATGGTTCCACAATACACAAAATGGCTTTGAGGATCACTCAAAAAATTTGAGTGTACTGATCAGTGCAAATATTGTCTCATGTTTTTATCCATAATTTGGATCCTGCTGAAATTATCATAATTTGGATCCTGCTTAAAATTCATTCCAATCCTGGAATGAATCATCCTAGAAGGGAGAGCATAAAAAAATCAATACTGAAATGGCAAATCAATAAAAAATCATTTTTGGATAACGCTATCTGGCATACATGAAGATCTTCAACTCAGCCTTTTGATCTGACAGTAGCTAGCTTGCCTATGTACAGTAAGTATGAACCATTTTTAGCATACATTTGGCTGCTTTTGCTTCAGTATTAAACTTAATCCATTGCAGATTATTTAATTTTTTGGGATATTGCTATGCTTTATCTACAGGGAAGCGGTGGGCTCAGTGGCTAATATGCTGAGCTTGTCAATCAGAAAGATTGGCAGCTCGGCGGTTGGAATCCCTAGTGCTGTGTAATGGCGTGAGCTCCCATTACTTGTCCCAGCTTCTGCCAACCTAGCAGTTCGAAATCATGTAAAAATGCAAGTAGAAAAATAGGGGCCACCTTTGGTGGGAAGGTAACAATGTTCTGTGTGCCTTTGGCATTTAGTCATGCCGGCCACATGACCACAGAGACGTCTTCGGACAATGTTGACTCTTCGGCTTTGAAATGGAGATGAGCACCACCCCCTACAGTCGGGACAACTAGCACATATGTGCAAGGGGAATCTTTACCTATGCTTTATCTTAGCTTCATTTTCAGTGGTATCAGGTACTGCCTCAGTTTCTAAATTGATACACTTGGCCTATTCTTACAGTCAGTTTAGGAAAATGCCAGTAGGGGTGGGAAAAAAATCCAGCACCCTAGTTAGAGTTCCAGTCCTTTCCTGATACACTCTGAGCACATTGTGTGAATCCTGGGACTGATTTAGAATATAAGAAAAGGTATTCTTTCAAAGGAGGAAAGAATTCTGAAAGGCTTCTCATGGGTAGTGCATAGTATTGCAGGCAAACTTTGTCCACAGCCTGCCGTTCGATCCTGATAGGGCTCAAGGTTCACTCAACCTCCCATCCTTCTGTGGTCAGTAAAGCAAAGACCCAGATAGTTGGGGTCATTATGCTGATATTGTAAACGGTCCAGAGAATGTTGTAAAGCACTACGGAGCAGTATATGTATAAGTCTAAGTGCTACTGCTATTACTATAGTGCAGTTGTGAAGTAGCCAAGAGGGGGTTGTATGAAAATTGTGTCTTTCATGTTACATTCCAGCAGGTTTTTGTCTCCATGCTTCAGAAAGTTATTCTGCTCCATACTTCAGGAAGGTTTCCTTCCCATTTTTAAAAAGTTCTTCCTGAAAAGATGTTGACCTTGATAAATAGTTGGAGTTCTTTTTCCCCTGAGGAAATGCATAGAAATTATTTACTAGAATAGGATAGAATAACAGAGTTGGAAGGGACCTTGGAGGTCTTTTAATCCAAACCCCCAAAACTTTAATTTTAGACTGTCCACTGTCGACCTCACCCCATTCCTAAGAGGTCTGTAAGGAGTGTGCATAAACGCACCGTGCCTACCATGTCTGTCTGTCTGTCTGTCTGTCCTGCACCACTTCAGATAAATGGTTATTCAAATCTTCTTAAAACTTCTAGTGTTGGAGCATTTACAACTTCTGGAGGCAAGTTGTTCTAGTGATTAATTGTTCTAACTGTCAAGAAATTTCTCCTTAGTTCTAAGGTTGCTTCTTTCCTTGATTAGTTTCCACCCATTGCTTCTTGTTCTACCCTCAGGTGCTTTGGAGAATAGTTTGACTCCCTCTTCTTTATGGCAGCCCCTGAAATATTGGAACACTACTGTCATGTCTCCCCTAGTCCTTCTTTTCATTAAACTATGTTCACCAATGAAATTTTTTAAAAGACAATTGTGCCCAGTTCTGTTTTTCTCTCAAACAGCCATCTTGAGCATATTATTTGATGCTTAGAATAATGGTAATATGATAGATAACTTCTTGGCATGACCATGATACGAGCAAGGGATAAAACAAATATTATTCTCATGCATTCTGAAAATTAATCTTCCAAAACCTAATCACAATGATTAGATAATCCCATGACAACTTTCATTTCTATGACGATGCCTTAGTTCTGTTTGCACTTCAGGTCATCAAGAAATATTACTTTTTCCGGGGACTAAAGATTACTACATTTCTGCTCACATTCCCATGTATGAGGAGATCTAGTTTTCTCCCCTCGAAAACCAATAACCACAATTTTACATTATCCAGGGTAGATGGTAACTAATAAAATAATACTTTTTTAAATTTAGATTTATAGATATTTTAATTCACACTGAGATTCTAAATAGTTGTTCTCGTGAGGGTAATGGATCAAGAAAGTAGTGTAATGAATAAGGGAAGAAAACATGTCAAATTAAATTCCAATAATAACAGATAAGGCAGATCAAGGAAAACGATGATAACTATTGTTTTGGCCTTATTTCAAGGTTAGTTGCCATTTCCACAGCTGTAAATGATCTCCCAGGTGACTTGCAGCAAAATATGTTTTGACATATTTTTAAAAGCTATTTCCCAACACTAAAAGCAAAATAAAAATAAATAAACATCTGATCATTTTTGCTTGACACTGTGTTGTTAATTTCTCCCTTGCCCAATCATGTTTGAAGACAGATTTCTCTATGATTTTTAAAACCAAATTGGTTGACTGTAACATGATTAGATCCAGTTCTTGGATTTTCATTCAGCTCTACCACATATTTCTCCTGAGGAGCAGCAGATTAGGAGAGGCAAAGATTACAATACAGAAGACTCAGAATTTTGAAAAATTAATCATGGTTAAAAGTGGAAAATTCCAGTTTTATACTTCAAAACATGGTGGTTTAATCTGGAACTATAGACTTACTTATTGAGTACACAGAATGAGCCTTCTCATTCTGTGTACATGTCAGTATATACTAACTGTGTATACTGACATGTACACAGAATGAGAAGGCTGTTCCTGATATATCTGTAATCTTCCAATAAGAAACCAGAATTAATAATAAGGTCTTATTAATAATTAATAAGACCTTAGCCTATAGCATATTATATATTTGGATTGTTATTTTGTAATTTCTTCTTACATTCTTTCAAGTTATACCAGTTATGCCATATATAATTATGTGTTATATTTGGCGACTTCTACAAAATGTTTTCCAGTGTACGACTGCAAGCACAAATATCATTATCTGTTCTGGTGCAAATTGTATAATAAATCAGAATTGTATAATTAAATCAGAAATTTTTAAAAATATATTGGTATAATAAAATACAAAATGGAGACAACCAAGTTATGGGCAATCCTGCTATCTTTATCAGGAATCTAGAATCTACTAGAATGTTTCCTGGATTCAGTAGGCAGCAGAGTAACTGCTTTGATTTTGCCATCACTACAAAATTTCATCGGAATGGGGACTCCTGCTGTGGCACACAGAACTAGGGGAAAAAATGGCAGGTGCCGGTCTCTGTGGTCCCTGGGCGTCTATTGATGCAAAGATGTGATATTAACACCAGTGAATAACAAATGAAGGTGCATATAAGGAGGCCTCTTTACCTTAAGGTAACATATTTTACTTGCTGTGATAAGGTTTGGGCAATGGAGAGCTAAAGAAGGTGAAGTGGCCTTGAACCATTCCCTGGGACTGACGTAAGAGGAAATACAAAAGAAACCAAGAGATCTTGTGTAGAGTGATAGGCAAGGGTGGGCTGCTATGGGTTTGCCCTGGTTCAGGAGAACCTGTAGGTAACGTTATGGCTGGTTCAGAGAACCTCCAAATCCCACACCTGACTGGCTCTGCCTGCCCGCCCCACCTACCCACCCTGACTCTTCCCTCCCAGGAGTCACCACGCGGCCTGTTTTGGATGTGAGAGATAAGTGTAGGGCCTGCACGGAGGCTTGGGGGGGGGAAATACCCTCCGGAAGTTTCAGAAGGCCGGAAACGGGCCTGTTTCTGGCCTCTAGAAGGCCTCTGGAGTCTGTGGGAAGCGGTTTTTGCCCTCCCAGAGGCTTGAGGAAAGCCTCCGGAGCCTGGGGAAGGCAAAAATGCCCCCCCCCACTTTCACCATGGTGTAGGAGGCCAACTAGGCCATGAAGAGAGAGAACCCATTGCTGAAATGTTTAAAACCCACCCCTGGTGACAGGTGCTCCACTATGGATACAGAATAATTTGCTGCTTGCTTTTCTTACTCAAATATGGGAAGGAAAAGAATGGGGATATCACCTCCTATTCCCATATCATTTTTTGCTGATTACAAACCCATTCACTTAACCTACCAACTAACCAATGTTGCAATACAGCCTTAGCCCCGCAATTGAGCACAGGGCTATCTCAGCTTTCCTTCTCTTTCCTTCTTTTTGTGGTTTTCTTAGTCCAAATTTTAAATGCACTATAAGCTCCTTTAGGGCAGAGATTTGTGGTCTGCTACTCTGTACTCATCAATACATCAAAGGCACAATATTATTTTTTACTCTTATTGAATAAAAGCTAATTAATCATTTACAACTACAGCCTGTGCCACATCGGTTGCATAGGAGATGTAATTTCCTCAAATACTCAATGCCTCAAGTTCCATGGCAAAATCATGAGATGAAATATGGGGCTATGTGAGTCCATGGATGATTGTCTCAAGTTTTTTATTTGCCCTTCATGGCAGGTCAACAAGTCCCAGCACATCCTGGAGAGGCGGAGCTCAGTCAGCACCGGGCTATGAAGGGGCGTGGCCAAAGAAAAATGTATGTTTCCTCCAAGGGAGAACTAGAATAGTTTCCAGTAGCAGCATTTGTGTGTGTGTGTGTGTGTGTGTGTGTGTTTGTGTGTGTGTGCGCGTGTGTGTGTGCGTGTCTTTTGAGCCATTTAATTTCTTTTCTGTATAAGAAATGCAGTGAAGTAAAAGAGAGAAAAAACTGCTCTGTCTCTCATCACTGCTCTCAAGATTTTTTCTTATGTATTGTCCAAACTATTACAAATGCATTTAAAGCTGATTCAAGACTTCAAAACAAAACAAAACAAAATGAAGTCTTCTCCTCTCTGAGGATCTGGTGCTCCTCACTCCTCTTCCCCACATGTGCACAGATCCAGTGTAAACCTTGGAAAAAAAGAAAAAACTTCCTCCCTTTTCCAGCACCTTAAAGCTACAGGACATGAAATTAATTTTGAAGGAACCAGGTTAATCTCCAAAACAGAACACTTCAACAAGAGAATAATTATGGAAGCTATCGAAATAGAGAAACACCCCCACAACATGAATAAACGTGATGATACCTCCCGTCTACCAGACAACTGGAAACCAGCCCTAGTCAACAAACGAGTCCCACCCACCAACCAGGCCGTTACAACACGAAACAACGATAGACACACAGTTAGCACCAAACAGCACCAATCTACCAATCATGATACAACCACACAACCAATCATTCCACTTACTGAAAGAAAGCCAGCACTCCACATACCCCCACCAAGATTTAAAGAAAGACAGCAGCTCCAATCACACTTTAAGCCCAAAACCCAGCCTGAAGATGGCGAGTGAGACCTCACTGAAACATTGCCAAGACAATCTCAATCTTATATGGGAAAAGACCCGAATACAACAAGACCAGCATATATATACATTACAGTCGTTTGATAAAAGAGAAAATAAGCTTCGCTGAAGAAATATTCAACGTAGTCAACCTTTCTACCACTCAGCTCCAATGTCTTTATCAGAAAAGAATTCACACATGACATCAATAGGTTTTAGAGCCAAATAGGGGGGGATGGATGGAGATATGTATGTATGTATGTATGTATGTATGTATGTATGTATGTATGTATGTATGTATGTATGGTGTATATATATGTATTGTGTCATAACCCCTGGTATGCCCAAATATGGGAGGAAGCATACTGCTTCCTTTCTCTGTCTATCGGCTCATCACAAGAGACCATCACGACAGAAAGCCATTATTTTTACTGTTGCCTTTGTTACATTTGTGTTGCATTTGTGCTGATAAATAAATAAAGGGAGACTAGTATAGATCTATTTCAAGCTATTAAGCTCTCATCAGTAATACAGCCCAGGAATCGAACCTGGGCTGTATTACATATCAGGCAGTTATATTAGCCACTAAGGTAATTCTCAGTAAGGGTATATATATATACCCTAAATACATATATATGTATTTAGTATCATCATGTATTTCGAATCCCAGTAAGGGTATGGCTAGCTGATGAGAGCTAGATAGCTTGAAATAGATCTATACTAGTCTCCTTTTATTTATTTATCAGCACAAATACAACATATATTATATATTATATATTATATATATATATATATATATATATATATATATATATATATATATATATATATATATACATATACATATACATATACATATACATATACATACATACATACATACATACATACATACATAGATATATACACACACACAAACACACACACGTACAAACAGCATTTATGTTTTAAAATTTTGGTTTGCACTTTCTAGGTAGGTTGAAAGGATGTATCACATGGGCGTGTGTGTCGTTCCCCCCCCTTGTTTTTTTTTTATAAAGAGAAAAAATATGTATCTAGCTGGTTTTTTCCTGCTCCTCCCCCCCGCCTAGGATATCAATGCATATTAAGCTCAGCTTTCTGTGAGAACTGGACAATTTATAAATGCTATTCACGTTTAATTAGTAGTCATTTCTTCTCCATAAGCATATTTACTTGGGTCTTTTGTTCCTACGGCAACCCACCGAGAACTCCTGCTACAAGAACAGTCTAGACTAATCTTTTCATTTTTTTAAAAGGAAGAACAAGAAAAGAAAAAAGGAATGTAGATTAATGAGCGGGCTTGATATTAAGATTATATTGCACAGAGCAAGTATTAAGGGACGCTGACAGAGGCATTATAAAGAACCTACATCCAGAAATCTCTTATATCAAGACGACTATTTATAGCAATTAAGGATTTTATTTATTCAGGTGTGCCTATAGTACAACGAAGTGTGAAAGCGTGCTCATTTAGTACTAAGTTCTCTTTAATTGGCCATCACTCAGGTAGAGTCTTTTTAAGGAAAATAATTGCAATTCATTGCTATCCCAGTTTAAAACATTTATCAGGGGAAAAGCCGAAAAATATTCTATGCATTTCTGTATTTATGGATCCTCCCCTTACACACATATTTTAAAAAGAAGATGGGTACATTTACATAGAGCATTAAAGCCAACCTTATAGAAAACAATGGTATGAGTAAAGACATTAAATTGTGCCTAAGGGACCTTTGTGATTTGTGAAATTGTGGCTGAGGTCTTTTTCCTTCAATCTTAAGAATATTTTCAACCAGCCATTTGAGTTAAATAACAGCTATGAATGTAGGAAATAATTTGTCCCAGATATTCCTCTGTTCAGATTTAATTTCAATACATTTTTTAAAAAGTGCCTAAATGGCATAATAAAATAAACAAATGTAAAATAATCTCTCATGACAGAACCAAACACTATTTTGTAAACAAATTGAATATTTTATGAATGAGAAGCAATTTACTATTTTACATATAAAAGGACATGCATCTTTTCTCTTTTTCTTTTTAAAAATGGTAACTATATATTTAAAAGTAGGTTGAGACAAGTGGGAGTTTGATGAGAGTAAGGTGAAATATCTAAAATGGCTTCGTTTTATAGAAAAGGGTTCATTGTCTTAATCTGATCTGCATCTCTATGCAGACCTCAAACTGTGAGGTTTTGACTTTTAGCTCTTTTATATTTTTGTCATTTAAAAGCATTTAAAAAAAAAATGATTCTAACTGTTGTCCTATTCTCTGGCTGCTGTGACAAATAGTAAACTTTATTTTGTTCTATTTAATATTTACTGATATTTTCAAGAAAGAATGTGTATTGTTTCCCTGTTCTCTTTCTATTCAGCTTTCTATCTCTAGCCCCTTTCTCTGGTTTTACTTACCATTTATATTACTGGGCAAATCCATCAACCTCTTTAGAACATCCTTCACCTGGAATGACAGTAAGGAATAAGGTAATGTTAATTCAGCTACTTTTAACAATATAATTTCTCAATTGAAAACATTCAAACTTCTTAGCGATTCCAGAGCTTTTATTTTAAGACTTGACCTTTATTTCAGGAAAGCTTGGTGTAGCTTTCCTCCTTTTTAAAAAGTACTGTGGAGTAAGATGTAAAAAACATTATTTCACACACATTTTGTTTCAGGCGCTGGAACTTTATACACTAAATCCATGGTTAGTGTGCATAGTACGGTAGCACCCACTAGGAATTTTATTTTACAACACAAAAGAGTTCTATTGCTACACATTTAATGAGGCAAATAAAAACATAGAGTCATAAGCCCCTAGTTAGATTGTGCTAAATGGCTTGACAAGAGAAGATTATTGGTAATAGGAGAATTGACTAAATGTACTATTTATTCCATCTGGAGTTCTCCCTCCTTTCATATGTTACATTTTAGATGTAGATATATACCAGGACTGTGAGATCTGGACTACAGTTAGTGAGCATCACTAAAGGACAACAAATGAAACCTTGGATGAAGCTCATTTAGTGACACTTGTCCAGAAAGCTAGACTGGCAACACATCAAAAACATTTTGTTTGAAACCCTCAATTTTCCACTGCAAACTGTAATGTGCAAAAACAGTCTTCAGTTAGTACAGTGTTTGATAGAAGAATAACAGAGTAATAGAGTTGGGAGGGACCTTGGTGGTCTTCTAGTCCAACCCCCTATTCAAGAGATAAACCAATTGTGAGCTTCCCATTTTCAACTTTTCAACTTACCCAAGTCCTTAGGAATCTCTATGCATAATTGCAAAAATATATCACATAATATAGAAAATGAATCTTTCACACAAGGTCCCATCCTTCTAAGCATGCAAAACCACAGAGTATTTTAGGAAAGATAACTATTTTAAGATGTGGTAGCTACCCCTACCTCTCTCCAACAATCTAAACATAGTTTTTTTTAGGAAGAAATCAAGAAATGAATTGATTTCAGCCAATTACACCAAGAGGAACTTATTTCCTATGCAACTTGTCCCGGGAAAATAGCAATCCTGCACAGATGTCTGGGCCTGCATGGTGTACATTTTAATACCAAAGAACACAACAACTTAAATGCCATCCCCAGGTTTTATGAAAAAGCAATATAGGAGACTAGATAGGGCAAATATCATCAAGGAGGGACACACCAGTTGAGTCAAACAATAAAATCAAATAATATAACTAAATCCTACCCTAGGAGGCAGTATTTTACTGAGGCTTCCCCAGAGGGTGTAGTTTTGGAATAAATAGTTAAATAACAAAACTCATCATAAATAAAAGAATCTCCCCCATTTTTATACCTAAATAATAGTAACAAACATGGATATGTCTGTTTCCTAGACCCACTCTCAATCTTTCCTGTGTAAAAGATGAATTTTACATTAGGAGAAGCTTTCTGTGCCATTTTGTGTATTGCAGCAGAGTTATGTTGCCTGGTCTCTTGAGATAATAATTAAATTACTCCCTCTTTTAGTACCTTCCTCTATTTCCCCCCCACCATCCGAATCTCATTTGAGGGGAAGTAATTAGGAGGAGGAAGAGGAGGAGGAGGAGGAGACATATGGAAAATGATCCCTTGAAATTCCTCCTCAAGAATTGCAAGATTTGTATCTTTTTTTTTAGGTTAACCTCACAGACTGGCATTGTAATTTATGACCTTCAGTCAAGCAAGATATAATTTGTCTGCCCTTCTGAAAATCAACGTAGTTCTCCATACGGTAATATATATCCCAATGCAAAGAACAATACCACTGATTTGTCATTGACTGCATTGGAATCTGATGCATTCAGTGACTTTCCTATACAAACTACAGTTCACTGAGCTTTGCTCTTAAACAGGATAAGAGAAAGAAAGAAAGAAAGAAAGAAAGAAAGAAAGAAAGAAAGAAAGAAAGAAGAAAGAAGGAAGGAAGAAAGAAAGAAAGAAAGAAAGAAAGAAAGAAAGAAAGAAAGAAAGAAAGAAAGAAAGAAAGAAAGAAAGAAAAGCAGGCAGGAGGGGAAAAATTGAGATTTGCAGATCTGATAATGAGCCCGTTAATGACATAAATGATACCTCAAGAACCTCACTAAACCATCCAGGTCCTACAATTTAATCTGTAATAAATACTCCTGCATCATTGTGAGATGGCTGCTCATAATGGCAAATGAAATATGCTGGTATGATAGGTACAATAAATCTGGATTTTCCTATGGTTCCCTCAGGCTAGAACAATATGTAACCAGAGTGCGCACTGTCAGGATGAGCAGATCTCAAAGCCATCATAAAATCTAAATGGGGACTAATTAGGAGGCCCTTCCCTTCTAGAGTTACTATTTCTATTGACATTTTCCATGCATGAGCCCCTCCATAATATCATAAGTCACCAAGATAAGAACTCCCTAGATTATAGGGAAAAAGCTTTAATGGAGAAGTTGAACTCAAAGGCGATGCATAAATTTTCCTTTTGATACCACAGGAAGGTCTGCGTTCAGTACTTTCTTTACAAACTTTCATTCTTTGCTCTGGATACTTCTTCATCTTGAGAGGACTTTCTGCTATCCCCTCCTTCTTCTGCACGAAGGCATCATGGATATTATTATGTATTATGTGGAACAATGAAGATATTGCTTAATATTGTTTTAATTAGGGCTGCGAAAAGCTTCCAGATTAAAGGAGGTGCGACTGTATTTTTTTGCATAAGATTCTTTGAAACAATATGAGATTCCGAATCAAATTGGATGCCTTTGAAATGCTTCAAGGCAATTCAGAGGTTAAAAGGAACATTAGGTCTTCTAGAGCAGTGATGGCTAACCTTTTCCAGACTGAATGCTCAAAGCGTGTGTGTGTGCAAATGTGCACTCGTGTGCCCAAACCCCCCAATGCAAGAGAGTCCCAAATTCCATAGCAGTTTTTATATCTGGATGAAGCTGAGAAGGAGGTTGGATGGATTTAGCAGTTTGATGGATTATTTGATAGTGATGTAACTTTAGCAAATCCTATTCATCGCACTGCTTGGGAAAAATCCCTGAAAAATTTCATTTTTCTGTTAGAAGTTGTTTAGTGAGGTTCACTTGAGCAGAGACACTCAGAAAATTACTACATAGTCCTTGACTTACGACCACAATTGAGGCCAAACTCCCTGTCGTTAAGAGTGACATTTATTAAGTGAGATTTGCCCCATTTTCCAACCTTCCTTGCCACAATTAAGTGAATCACTGCAGTTGGTAAGTTATTAACATGGCTGTGAAGGGAATCTAGCTTCCGCATAGACTTTGCTTGTCAGAACATGATCTTGGGACCCAGCAATGGTCGTAAGTATGAACCAGTTGCCAAGCATCCAAATTTTGATCACATGGGGATGCTACAAATATTGTAACTGTGAAACAAATGGCCATAAATCACTTTTTTCAGTGCCATTGTAAATTTCAACGTTCACTAAATGAACTGTCGTAAGTCGAGGATTACCTGTATAGACAAGGCTGTAGATTCATAACTGGAGCAAGATCCACCCACACCCTGCCTTTTACTCTGATAGGATTTCTCTTCCTTAAAGCCAACGTGCAATTTTTTTTTTTTGTAATGCGCCTTGCTTGAGCAAAGCAGTGGAAGATTCTCCCTAACTCTTCACTGTCACTTTCAGAGTTGGGAAAGGCTTTGGTGAAGGCATGTCAGAGAAAGGGGCTAGCACATCTTTCCACACCGCTTGTCCTAACTTCAGGTGAGCTTTGCTAAAAACAAGTGATTGCTAAAGCATTTGACTCTTTGGGTGCAGTGCAGAGGGGGTTGAACAATATATTTTCCGCCGTCATACTGTTAATTAATAGAACTCTCCTTAATTGTGAAAGAAAATATCATTCAAATTCCATTCTTATTATCTTATGTCAGGATGCATGCAGAGAGGGCTAAACTTCATCCTTAGAGTGAAACCTATTTTGAAGACTGACAATTAAAAAAAAGATATAGAAAATCTCATGGCATCCAATATTTCTTAGGATCTCAAAGATGCTTTTTCAAGAGGCAACTGGACTTTGCTTTTCCTTGAAGACCTTTTGCTTCTGATCCAAGAAGCTTCTTCAGTTTCTTGGATCAGAAGCAAAACGTCTTCACAGGGGGGAAAGTCCATTTGTCTTTTGAACAACACCTTTGGGACAACCATGACCTGGGTGACTGAGAATCTCCATAGACATTTCTTATGGATGTTTCTAATGGACTAATAACTTCTACTTTCATAGCACAGCTGGATTCAAAGAGCAAGCATGATTTGAACTGCATATGCCCTGCACGTCACTCCTTCCATGCATCTTTAAATCAAACACATGTTATACAAACACGGTAAAAGATACAACATACTGGCATTTTAGGAACCGCTGACAGAAATGGTGCGTGTGTGAATCTGCTTCCCCCATGAGTCTAAATCCCTGCTCCACCCTAGTGTTGACAGAATGTCCTATTTGAATTTTTGACATTAGTTAGTTCATGGGTAAAGAGAGAGTACTTACGTCAGAAGTTGTGAATTCTCTAACATTGGAAGCTTTTAAGAAGAGATTGGACAACCATTTGTCTGAAATGGTATAGGGTTTCCTGCCTGAGCAGGGGGTTGGACTAGAAGACCTCCAAGGTCCCTTCCAACTCTGTTTATTCTAATTCTAATTCTATTCTAAACATCCTCTTCCCTTCCTTTGCTTCCCAAGAGCCTTTCTTCCACAACCTTAAGCCCCCTCCCAAAATTCCCCAATACAATACAAATTTAACCCCTTTTCTTTTGATAGATAGGGCTTTATTTTGTCATATACCCTTCCTCCCCTCCCCCCAAAAAACCTTTTAAGAAAATACATTGCTGCTTGGAAGAATCTAAGTTCCTGTTGAGAATCTAAGTTTATAGTGATGAGAGCAGTTGAAAAGAGCTGTATGTATATTTTTGACAATGTTGCCCAAGTAAAAATTGTTTCATTTAGATTAGATCAAACTTGTATTATAACGATCCTATTTGTAGAAACAACCTCAAACACCTGTAGAGCTTTGGCAATCAATCAAACAAACAAACAAAATCAAATGATTCTGCTGAGCTCTTACACCTATTTATAATGGCCTTTGATATTGTTTGCAACAAGTTGGAGCAACAAACACCAAATAACGTCATCATGTAAATAGTGCCGTTATGTACCATGTTTCCACGAAAATAAGACAGGGTCTTATTTTCTTTTGACCCCTGAAATAAGCACTTGGCCTTATTATTTTTGAGGTGCGAGTGTGGTCACCTCATGGTTGCTGCTGTGTTGCAATATTTTCGGAGAGGGCTTATTTGTGGGGGAGGGCTTATTTTAGTGCATGCGTTCAAAAGCCCGATTGAGCTTATTATCCAGGGAGGTCTTATTTTGGGGAAAATAGGGTACTTGTGTACCAGAGTCTGATGCAAACATCTAAGCTGTGATATTTGTGTTGTATTCATTCATTCATTCATTCATTCATTCATTCATTCATTCATTCATTCATTCTCACGCAAGATTCTTATTAATCTCCCCCTCCTCCCCAAGACTGCTGGAGAATTGAACTTAGAAAGACTGACTTCTAAATGGATATGTAATGCTAAGGATCTCTATTAAGAATCAAACAGTTCCGTGAGATTTACTGCCAAGCATAAGTTTGTAGCCAGCCTAACTCCCTGCAGATCTTCTATTTAACATTGAGATCCCTCCCACAGGCTGGTGCTATGTCAGATCAACCATGTGTCTACATGGCTATGATACTATGTGGTTAAAGTGGGAATTGAGAAGCTGACACAATAATGAATCCAAATTCACCTTGATCATGGGATGTTCATGGGATGTTCCTTCTTCCCATATACCCAACAAGTGAAGAGCCACCATCCCTCCATCCCCTACAGATGCTCAAGAGGCATCTTCATACACTGGACACTAAGGAGGGAAGAATCAAGCAAGTGCACAATAGCAGCATCCTTGTGGAATGAACACTGCCTCACTCCATGAAAGGAGAGAGTGTAGCAGTAAGACTAGCAGTAGCATTTAGCAATAGCACTTAGACTTAAATACCACTTCACGATGCTTTTACAGCCCTCTCTAAGGGGTTTACAGAGTCAGCAATTGCCCCCAACAATCTGGGTCCTCATTTTACCCACCTCGGAAGGATGGAAGGCTGAGTCAACCTTGAGCCTGATGAGATTCAAACTGCCAAACTGCAGTCAGCCAGCAGTCAGCAGAAGAAGCCGGCAGTACTGCACTCTAACCACTGTTCCACCATTGCTCAATACTCACACAACAGTGCAAAATTATTTCAAAGAGTTCAAGGGACAAGGCTGGTATGGAAGTGGTCTGAATCATAAAACCCAGTTCGGTATCATCTCCATCTTGCTGCCTTGTCCACCTTGGTCTTTAGGACAAGCTTCCCGATGGGGCAACCAAAGGCTGATTCTGAGAGGCCTGGATGCTGAGCAGCATTTTCAGGAATGCAAAACAGGAACAATGATTCAGTACTACCAGAAAATCAAGATTTTTTTTTCATGGCAAATAAACACCAGAGAAGCACATGCAAACTCAGGATGAATGCATTTTACCAGAACCTGATTGAAAAGGCTATCAATTTCCCCGACAGTGATGACAATGATGATGATTTTTAAAATGCATGTTATAGTCTTGAAAACTAGTGGCTTGGGTAAACAAGCATTTTCTGAAAAGCAGCATTCCTGGAGGATGAGTCTAAATACCCTTCTCTCAACTTTATGTTTACATAGAGTTATACAGGGGAAATAAGCCTTCTGAGTATTATTAGAGGGCAAAGCAGAAGCAGCTGAGTTTATGAAAAAATATCGCAGAAATGACTGAGAGGATAGAGATCTATATCCTAAGTCAACTTCAGCTCCATTTCATTTTTTTAAAGGAAAAAAATCATTGGTAGGTGCAATTTACTTTTTATTTTATACCTTTATTTAGTTGAAGGCAAAGAATGGTTTGGTTGGATCTGAGTTAAAAATGCAATCCTTTGCAAGCAGCCTCTTCTCTGCCTTTCTTCTTGAAAACACCATCAGAAACAGAAGAAAGATTGTTATCAAACTGAATAAAAGTGGATATAAAACAAGTACAAGCACATAATGATTCACACATATTCATGTCAGAAGCACCTAAGATACTCTAGGGTTGAAAGGATTAGCCAGTGACATTACTGTTGTCCAGGAGATGTTTGGTTGAGGGTGCTGTGGCCCGCTGGCAGCTAGTGGAACTGGCAGCAGAGTCGGACAGTGAAGAAGTTGGGGAGAAACATGGGCCAGTCTGGGGGCTGAGGGAAGCTCAGATGAGGGCTCTGTGTCAGGAGCAGAGAGAGAGCTAGACAGCAGTGAGGCAGAGGAACAGCTGGAGCCTGTTCCCAGTATGCACATGCGCAGAGCTGCCAGAAGAGAAGAACAACTAAGAAAGCAGAGTCAACTTGGGAGTAAAGCCACACCTTGGAGTTGATTGGCCCCTCCAATAGGAAACAAAAGAGGAACAAACGGGGAATGGGCTTTTGCAGGAAATAATTCGTTCCTTCGGTCATTTCAAGAGTGGAAAGTTCTGTTTGTAACTATAAGAGACTCTATGCCATGTGTTCCCTTGCCCTGGGTGTCCAGTAACTAACTAACAAACTAGTTATCTGGCAGCTCACCAAGTGAGATGAGGTTTGTGTTGATAAATATTCCTCTGAAAGACTGTTTGCCAAGACTTGCTGGCTGTGAATGAAAGGAATTCAGAGTCGTGTAAATAAAAGACGTTTTGCCGGGACCAAGACTCTGCTTCATGCTTGTTAGGGAAGCCTAGGTCAGAACAGAGGGCTCCTTTCACATCCCCATTAATGGACCCACCAAAGTGGTACCTATCTATCTAATTGTGATTACATGCTTTCGAACTGCTAATGGCAGGAGCTGGAGCGAATAACGGGAGCTCACCCCACCAGGCAGTGGCAACAGGGTCTCAAATGCAGGCTTGCTGATCATCAACCCAGCATCCTAACCATGTGAGCCACCATGCTCCCATAGTCCTCGACTTACCACTATTCGTTTAGCAACCATTTGAAATTATGGGACATGACTGTTTTTCACACTTACAACATTGCAGCCTCCCCATGGTCACATGACCAAAACGCAAACCGTTGGCAATTGGTTCCTATTTATGATGGTTGCAGTGTCCCAGAGTCATGTGATCCCCTTCGGCAGCCTTCTGACAAACAAAGTCAAAGGGGAATCCAGATTCATTGAACAACCGTATTAATTAGCAACTGGAGCAATTCGCTGAACAACTGTGGCAAGAAAGATTGTAAAATGGGGAAAAACTCATTTAACAACTGTTTCAGCAACAGAAATTTTGAGCTCAATTGTGGTTGTAAGTCGAGGATGCTTTTATCGAAATATTCTGTCTTGCTCTCACATTGGAGCAACTATGAATGGCTAAATGTCTTTTCACACTAAAAAATTAGAGGGACAGAAGAGACACAAAGCCACTTAAAGTACAAAGAGTCCAATAAAATTACCCTTTAAGGCAATGGGTCTCAACCTTCCTAATGCCACGACCCTTTAATACAGTTCCTTGTGTTGCGGTGACCCTCAACCATAAAATTATTTTATGTTTTCCGTATTTTTTCAGAAATATGTGTTTTCCGATAGTTTTAGGTGACCCGTGAAAGGGTCATTTGACCCCCAAAGGGGTCCCAACCCACAGGTTGAGAACCGCTGCTTTAAGGCAACGTAAAAAATATAGTCACCAAAAGACTGCAGCAAAGTTTAACTACATTGGATATACTGTATATTATTCTCTGGATTTGATGTGTTAACACATTTGGACTACATTCAATATATGCAAGCATAACATAATTTTTCTTCCATTCCAAAATCTGTTTTTAGAACCGATGACTAGCCCTATTTATCACCCAACCCTTTAAAAGCCTAGTTAAAAATGTACTTGACATTGATTCAAACAATTTTAACTATTTTCAAATCAGTTAGAAATCAGGACCCCGTGAACATCCGCATTATTCATTGAGTATGCTTTGAAAATGATTCAGAAACATTTTGAACCACACATACTGTATGTATTTTGCCTCTCTTCTGATCCTTCAAACAAACTGCCCGTTTCTCTTCAGGCTTCTGCAAGAGCTGAAATTTAATGAATCAGCTTCCAAATTATGCTGAGCGCTAATATTTTTGCTTATGAGCCTGCAAACTACGACTGCTGTTGGAATAGCAATAGCACTTAGCACTTAGACTTATATACCTCTTGAGAGTGCTTTATTGCCCTCTTTAAACGGTTTACAGAGTCAGCCTATTGCCCACAACAATCTGGGTCCTCATTTTACCGACCTCGGAAGGATGGAAAACTGAGTCAACTTTGAGCTGGTGAGAATCAAACTGCCACCACACAGTTGGCAATCGGCAGTCAGCAGAATCAGCCTGCAATACTGCATTCTAACCACTGCACCACCATGGCACCTATGTCTATTATGTCTAAATAGAACTAACTTTCAACTGGTTCAAGCAGAAAGTAAGAAATGGTTTGTTTGCCTTACTTCACAGAATAACTCATTATTACCTGCATTATATTACTGCATTAAACCAGAAGCTATGTTTTGCAAATCACAACCTTTGAGTCGATACACACACCAAAACTAAGTGAATCAATTTTTGGCTTGGTGCACTATGAGAATTCAACCAACAGCTCAAATATACTTTAATAATAACCAGATTGAGTTATTAAATATGAGGCAGCTATTATTTCTGTGGCATATGTTCCTTGATGCTTTGCACTGCTTTGTCCTGCATCACTGTGAATAGTGTAGGCTTCACAGAATTATGTGTCAGCTCTCAGCTTCCATGCGTGCCAGACACACTAAGCATTAAGTATATTGTTAGGAATATAATGTAACGGTTGGGTTGGCAATATATAAATCATGTAACAATGCTATACCTGTTTCTTTAAATCATACTGTAAAATGTGATTGGTTTCAACATTCCAAACGGACTTTCTCTTTTGAAACCCTCCGTAAAACCCTTTGTAAAAAAAAAAAAGGGGGGGGGGGAAGGAATTTCTTTTTCTCCAAACAGCACAGTGGATTAGCAATTTAGAATAAATAATTAAAACCAAAATATAATGGCATCCAAATCAACCTCTGTGAAATTACCTCCGAAAACGTCTCCCATACCTGGCACAAAGTTGCAGCCCCCACCATCTATGCCCCCTAGTGGAGACGTACTAACAAAAGAATTTTTCTTGGAAATGTTCAAAGAATCCAGAGAACAGAACTTAGAAATGTTTAGAGAATCCAGAGAACAGAATCTAGAAATGCTTAGAGAGTTCAAAGATGAAATAAGGAATGAGATGGAAGTTCTATATGACAAATTCGATACTAGGGTCACTAAAATGAATGATAATATGATGGGAATTGTAAATGTGATAACAGAATATATTTCTGGAATGGAAGATAATTTAGAAATTCTCAATGAAGCTAAAACTAACCTGATATCCAAAACTGAAGTGGTGGAACAAAAAATTGATAATGCTGAAAAACAAATTATTATGATACAGTATAAGCAGATGGAACTTGCATTAAGAGTGAGGGGGCTGCGTGAAGAAAAGCAGGAGAACTTAAAGCAAATGTTTTCTGAAGCTTTTGACCGTCTGGTGGGAAAACCGGGATCCAATTTTGATTGGCAGATTGACAAGACTTTTCGTGTTAACTCGTGGGCGACAAAACAAAGGCAACTTCCCCGAGATGTGGTAATATACTTTGTTACAAGAGAATCTAGAAATATGATATTACAAGAGTCTTATAATACTAAGCTTCAAATTGGTGGACAGGATCTGATTGTTTTGAAAGAAATACCACCTCAAATGCTAAGAGCCAGAAGAGATTATGCTTTTCTGGTGGAAGAGCTCAGAAAGCGTCAGATACAGTACAGATGGGATGCCCCATTCGGTATTATAGTTACAATGGACAAACAAAGATATCGTCTCAGTTCTGTATGGAAAGCTCGTGATTTCTATCATAAGATTCTGAAGATGGGATACCCTGAATCTTCGGGATATGGTGAAAAACCACGAGACGAACAAGATAAACAGCAAACCACACAACCATCAGATAAAATGTATCATCTCCCTCTCCCGGAGGGGCAAGGAGTCAAGGAAAAAAGATCCAACCGTATGACCACCAGACAAACGGATAAATAAACTACCATGCAACAATCTCAACAATCGTTGGCCACTGATCAAGGAGCTACTGCAACAAGCTCAGAAGCTGTGGGAGGAGCCAAACCAAAGGTGAGACAGGCCTTGCGGGAGGCTCTAAAAAAGCTTCAGGCAACCAAAAATGACAACTAAGATTTTGACATGGAATGTTAACGGACTGAACTCTCCACAGAAAAGAAAGAAAATATTTCATTATCTCAAACAGTTTAAGAATGACATAATTTGTTTGCAAGAAACTCATATCAAATCAACCGATCAAAAATATTTGTTTAACCCCAAACTGGGCCAACATTTTGCGACCTCAGCCATGGAAAAGAAAAACGGCATAGTAGTATACTTAAGAAAAGACATTAAAGCTGAGCTAATAGAAGCAGATCCCTTCGGAAGATATATTGCATTAGATTTAATCTTAGAAGGGAAAAAGACGTTACTTTTGGGAATTTATGCTCCTAACCAACAACAAGATGGATTTTATAGAAATCTCCATGCTAAATTAGTACAGTGGGACTTTGAGTCTTGTATATTATTGGGTGACTGGAATGGCGTGATTGACACCAAAAGAGATAAGAAGACATCTCGCCCGAACACCAAATTCCGAGCTAAGTTACCCAAACCCTTTTTTGACATGCTGGACGACTTTGAATTGCGAGACGCTTGGCGCGAGAGGCATGCAGAAGAATATGACTTTACCTTTTTTTCCAACAGACATCAATTTCTTTCAAGGATTGATTTTATACTAATTACAAATGATTTACTTTGCAGGGTGAAGAAGACAAAGATTATGGCGAGAGTTCTTTCAGATCATAATCCAGTCTGGATGGAATTGGGAAGGGTAGCCCAGGCAAGAAGGTCCTGGAGGTTGAATGAAAACTTATTTAGATATGAAAAGTATGTTAATGATTGTAAAAAATTGCTATCGGAATATTTTGTTCTCAATATGAATAAGGGTACATCTATGGAATATGTATGGGATGCAAGCAAAGCGTATATGAGAGGAGTATTAATGAATATAAACAAAATACATAGACACAAACAAGGGCAAAAACGAAAAGAATTGGAAGAGGAAATTAAAGGGAAAGAGTCAGAATTAACATTGAATCCAGGAGATACAAAGATTAGGGAAACAATTGCTATATTAAAATCTCAGTTTGATATGCTGATCTCTGACCAGGTAGCCACCAGTTTATTATATGCTAAACATAATACTTTCTGCAATGCAAATAAACCCGGTAGGTGGTTGGCTTATCAGATTAGAAAAAAAAGGAAAGCTCGAAATGTATCCAAATTGTGTTACAGAGGGAAGGAAGTGTTTCAACAGGAAGAGATTCAAAAGGTATTTTGGGAATTTTTTACAGAGTTGTATAAAGGGGATAAAATTAAGGACGTAGATATAGACAAATACCTAGATAAAGTGAAAATTCCCCTAGTTAGAGAAGAACATAGGCATAAGCTGAATCAACCTATAACCTCTGGGGAAATTTTGCAGGTAATTAAACAATTAAAGTTAGGGAAAGCACCAGGCACAGATGGTTTAACAGCTGTTTATTATAAAAATTTACAGTTAGAAATGGTAGAACCCCTCAGAGAACTATTCAATAAAATTCAATCGGGAGGGAAAGTGCCCCCTTCGTGGAAGACTGCGTTCATATCGTTGATACCCAAAGAAGACCAAGACCTTACCCAACCAAAAAACTATAGACCTATTTCATTACTCAATGTAGATTATAAAATTTTTACTAAAATATTAGCAAATAGGCTAATGGTGGTAATTCAACAATTGATACATACTGATCAAACTGGTTTTATACAGGGCAGACAGATGAAGAACAACATTAGATTAATTATTAACGCTTTAGAATACCTGGGAAAGAACAATCAAATCCCAGCCGCATTCATATTTTTGGATGCGGAGAAAGCCTTTGATCGAGTTAATTGGCAATTCCTGCTGAAGACATTGCAAAAAATGCAGATAGGAGATGGCTTTTTACGGTCAATTGGTGCAATATATCAGCAGCAAACAGCCCAGATCATTGTCAATGGAAGTCTGACAGACTCCTTTCAAATTGAAAAAGGTACAAGACAGGGCTGTCCTCTGTCCCCATTATTGTTTATTATAACTTTGGAAATACTGTTGAATAAGATACGGGGCTTGGGCGGTCTAAAAGGGATTAAAATTAGACAGCAAGAATATAGAGTCCGTGCATTTGCGGATGATCTGGTCATAATATTGGAACAACCGCAGGAATCTAGTAGGGTATTATTGAACACGATCAATCAATATGGTCAAGTCTCGGGATTTAAAATAAATCTAGGAAAAACCAAAATATTAGCTATAAATATGACTACCAAACAGAAGGAAGAACTGGGGGCGATGCTAAGATGTGAGGTAGTTAAAAAAGTTAAATATCTTGGAGTTAATATTTTAATCTCAAATGGGAAATTATATAAGCATAATTATGAACCACTTTGGCATAGTATACAGTTGGAGTTGAAAAGGTGGGAAAAACTGCATTTGTCCTTGCTGGGTAGAATAGCGGCAGTAAAAATGAACATTTTACCAAAATTTTTATTTCTTTTTCAAATGTTACCAATACTTAAAAGAGATGCGAATCTTTCAGAATGGCAGAAGGGTATTAACAAATTTGTGTGGGCAGGAAAGAAGCCGAGGGTAAAGATGAAAATAATGCAAGATGCACGTGAAAGAGGAGGATTGAAATTACCTAACTTAAAATTATACTATGATGCAGTGGCATTATCTGCAATTAGTGACTGGATTCATCTAACTAATGACAGAATTTTGAATATCGAGGGATATGACTTGTTATATGGTTGGCATGCTTACCTGTTATTTAACAAAAAAATGGATAAGAAATTTAAAAATCATATCTTAAGAAATGCTTTATTGCGGGTTTGGAAAAAATATCAACATAAACTAAATGATAAAGTGCCCATGTGGGCAATTCCTAGACATGCAATTGAAAATATGAATGTAGAACAAAAACACGATAGAACCACCTATAGACAACTTCTTATCTCAGAAAGAGGGGTGATGCAACTAAAATCTTTAGAGGTACTTAAAGAAGAGAAGGTAGTTCAAACGTGGTTTCAGTATGGTCAACTACAGGCTAGGTGGAAAACAGATCAAAAAATTGGCTTTGTAAAAGTTGAGGATAACTTGTTTAAACAAATAAGAGATCAAAGCTCAATGCATATAAAGAGGATATATAATGTACTAATACAGATGGATTCTGAAACGGAACTGATTAAGGATTGTATGATAAAATGGGCTCAGAATATCGAGGAACCAATAATGCTTGAAACATGGGAAAGAATCTGGGTAAGAAATGTGAAATTTACACAAGCACAAAACTTGAGAGAAAATTTTTATAAGATGTTTTATAGATGGCACCTAGATCCTAAAAAGCTTGCCTCTATGTATCCAAATGTTCAACCTAAATGTTGGAGATGTGGTTTTTGTGATGCTACATATTTTCATATATGGTGGACATGTCGTAATGTCAAGGCATTTTGGATAAAAATATGGTGGATCCTGCAAAACATCTTCAAAAGAAGGATAAAATTCACCCCCCAGTTGTTCTTACTGGGTATATGTATTGACTTTACAGCAGCAGAGACTAATTTGGTTCTGTACTTAATAACGGCAGCAAGACTCTTGGTGGCGCAGTATTGGAAGAAGAAAGATTTACCCACAATTCAAGAATGGACTTTGAAAGTTATGAACTTAGCCGAAATGGCCAAAATTTCAGCATATCTCAAAGAACATTCAAACGAGAGATATAAACGAGACTGGAAAAAATGGATTGATTACATAAAAAGTAAATATGGGACTAAGAAACTCCAGATAGCTTATGCTTAGTATCAGTAACAATTTAAATTGTTTAAAATTTGGGTAACAGTAAGGAGCTGAGTTCAATGTAGAGATATTTTAGACTGTGATTGTCCAAAAGTTATACCACGTATGGTCTTTGGGAAGTCGGGGGGAGGGAAGGGAGGTGGGGATTTAGGGGGAGGGGGGAGGGGGGAAATACAATATGTGTTAAATTCCATGATTGCATTTGTATACTGTGGCTTTTCAATGTTAGTGCGAAAATAGAACAAACCGAATATACTGGAAGGTAATAGAAATATACCGAAGGAAAGAGTCGAGTGAAAGAAGAAGGAGGGTGGAGAGGGTGAGAGAGAGGAGGAGGAGAAGGGAGGGAGGGAATGGATTAGAGGGAGTGATAGGGTTAGGGTGAGAAAGAAGGGGAGGGGAAGTAGGCGTAGAGGGGTGTGTGAGAAGGAAGAATGAAAGTTGGAGGGGGTTGAAAGAGGGTGTATGGTGGGCCAAGGTGGTATATTGGGTTTGTATTGTAGAGGGCATTTTCTATATAAGTGAAGGCCGTGTTTATTACTCAATGTTATATGCCCTGATCAAGCACAGTAAATATGTGGTTGTATAGAATGAAAACATAATAAAAATATATATATTTCAAAATGTGATTGGTTTCTGTTTTCATCAGTCGGCCATAAGAGGTAGCCAGAAGGACTGTTAGCTCTCTGATCTGATCTGAGTGTTTTGGAAGCTGGCTGAAAGTGCTGTGAGCTATTGTAAGTTTTGCAACTGCTAGCAAACTTTGAGTACTTAACTGATTATATGATACTGGACTATGTTATTTGGACTACCCCTTAACTGAAAGACATTGATGACTGACTGAATTATCCGTGTACGACTTGGACTGTTTGATGGACTCTGATACTTCTATTTCCACGAAAGTAAAAGCCTATTTAAACTGCAGTGTCTCTGTATGCTGGTTTGTGTGTTCTCCAACACAACTCTCACAACGCTTCACTGAACGTACTCGCTCTCCCAACGGGGAGCATTTGCATGACAATGAATGGAATTGATTTAAATGAAAAATGACTAAAAATGCCTAAGCTTTTTTTTTTTTTAAGATATCCTGCCGACAGATATCCTTTTTCAGGTTAAATACTGTGATCATCTATCATGCTTCCCTCATTGCTTGTTGAACAAGGAGAGACAAATATATTATACAAATTTACAAATGTCCATAAAGAGAACCTAGACTTTATGTATGTATTTGCCAGGCATGTGGCAGGATCAAGCTGACAATCGCAAAGGTGCTTTTTCAAGAGGCAACTGGACTTCCTGGTTTTTCTTTGAAGACATTTTGCTTCTTGTCCAAGCTGAGAAGCAAAACGTCTTCAAATAAAAAACAGAAAGTCCAGTTGCTTCTTGAAAAAGCACCTTTGGGATAAACATGTCCTGGACGACTGAGAATCTCTGTAGACATCAAGCTGACAACTTTGCCTGATCTTGAAAGCAAAGTAGGTTCAACCTTGGTTAGTATCTGGGTAGGAAAGCAGACAAGATAATCAGGGCTAGAGTCTTGGCCAATTCAAGAGGCATTCAAAACATTCAAGACGAAAGCAATGTTACTACAAGTAAAATGGATGGTTTTGTCCGTGGAGTCACTAAAGATTGGATTCAAAAGAGATACTATGTTGTACATCTCAGATCTCCTAATATTTATTTATTGAAATGTATTGGCAACCATTTCCAATGGAAATGGCTGCCAATAAATGCATACACAAAAACTTGAAAAACACGAACACAACTAAAAATATTAATATGTTCAAATCAAGATATTTAGGTCAGAATTGGCTGAAATGATGGCACCTTTTGACGTCTGCAAAAGTGGGGAATGTCATATGCATCATGACATATTCATGGCGGATAATATAATTTGCATCAGCCTCATGATGACATATACGCAAATTCAAAAACTTTTGCAATAGCATTCCGGTGCAAGTGATATCAGCGTGGCTCTGATGGATGCTTTGGACGGCATCCTCTTCCAAGCAGCAATTAGTCCTTCTGTAATAGTCATTGACGGAGATAGTCAGCCATAGAAATTGAATAAATAAATAAACAAACAAATACAGGTAATCATCAACTTACCATCACAATTGAGCCCAAAATTTATGTTGATAAGTGAAAAATTTGTTAAGTGAGTTTGCCCCATTTTACGACTTTCCTTGCCACATTTGTTAAGTGAATCACTGAAGTTGTTAAATTAGTAACGTGGTTGTTAAGAGAATCTGGGTTTGCATGTTAGGGGATCATGTGGCCCTGCAACCAACCATCATAAATGTGAACCAATTGTCAAGCATCTGAATGTAAATCATGGGGATGCACACCACAGTTCTAAGTGTGAAAAATGGTCATAAGTCACTCAGGGCCATTGTAACTTTGAATGGTCACTAAGTGAACTGTGGCAAGTCAAGGACTAACTGTAAAGTCAGCTTTTAATAAGATTAAACTGGAATGTATTAATTGCTTGGCAGTCTTCCTCAGCAATCATGTCCCTGCTGTGGCCTTTGGCTTCCCACTGCAGAGTGAGAAAAGAGCACACAACCTCAGGAACACTATTTGCATGACATTATAAGCACAGCTATATATGACATGAGAGAGAGAGAGAGAGAGAGAGAGAGAGAGAGAGAGAGAGAGAGAGAGAGAGAGACAGACAGACAGACAGACAGACACACAGAGAGACAGAGAAACACAGATAGACAGACACACAGAGATAGAGAAACACAGACAGACAGACAGACAGACAGACACACACACACACAGAACGAGAGAGAGAGAGAACGAGAGAGAGGGAGAGGGAGAGAGAGATAGAGATAGAGATGTTTGGATGCTTTGCATTTCCAGAAGGACTTATTACAGGTTTTTCATATGTCTGAATTTAGAAATCATGTTGAGTTATATTTTTTTTAACTTTGGCATCAGAGTTGGAGACAGATGTGGGATAGATGTCATGCCGGCAGCATTTCCAATGGTACTTTTGAGAATTTGCGTGCGCACGTATGCATTCACTCACACACACACACACACACACACACACACACACACACACACACTCTTAATCCAATCACAATGATAATCTGCTAGCCATCAACAAAAGTATGCATGAAATTTTTCCCCCAAAACTGATCACTAGTGCCGGAAATAGCAAGCTTAACCATCTCGTGGGCAGATTGCATACAAATGCTGTGTATTGTATCAGCGAATGTGAGAAATGGATGTGTGGGTAGTTTTGCAGAGAAGAAAAGCAAGGTCACTTTCTTTTCATGGATTGTTTTTGCTGGATCACAGGGTTTTTATTTACTGAGTGAATTTATTTACTCAGTGGATGTTTCAGTTGCTCCATTAATTCTGTATAAAACAATACAGAATTCAGTTTATGTTATTAACCTTCGGTATCTGTAAGTGAGCAGCGAATGCTATAAGCATTCAGAAGGGCCACTACAGTATGAGAAAGCCATTCTGAACAGCGTCTTACACACACACCTTTGATTTACATCCACAAATTGCAATTGGGATGTTATCTGTACACACAGAGAAACAAAAAGAAAATCTGTAAATTCAAGAGAGACAAAAAGAAAATCCCAAAGACCTTTCTGGAAACTAAAGTGTAGGAATGAGTTTCTATCCTATTGTGATGTATCCTCTCAGGTAGCAACTTCCAGAAAGAATTTGCATTTAAAACAGGCGGCCCTGAAACCTACTTGTAAAGTTATGTGAGGGCAGAGAACACCAAGGACTCACTGATGATGTTACCTAGTTTGGTAATGAAATGTCTGCAAGCAAATAATTAAGCTCAGACAGCACCAAGGATTCCACTGTTCAACCCTGAACAGTGTTTAGTAAAAATTTAGTAATTTTTAACCTATTTGGAGAACCTATTACCGAGTGGATTGAAATAACAACAGCGACAACTACAATGAAAATAATTCAGAGTATATTTGTATTTCCTTTCTTCACAAGAATCTCTTCTGAATCTTCTAGCATCTTAGTTAATTTTCCCCCAGGTTAGAATTCTTTTTTAAAGAGTTTATCTAAATATATTTATTGCTATCACAGTCAAATATACGGATCATTATCAGTGAAAAAGATTAAGAAATTAACAAAGCAAAACCATACATCTTCTTTGGTAAAAAAAACAAAAACCAAAGTCCATGATATTCAATAGTGTTTATTCCTTAAATGTATTAGGATTCACTAACTCTATGATCTTCGTAAATATGCCAATAGGTTCCTTCTTGTGTGGAATGTCATATTAGATGATTGGCTATTTCTATTTCACGCTAGTGTTGTTTCCTTCCTGTAAAAATGTTATTTGCTGAAGATAGTCAATTACTAACTAAAATACAGAACTTCCTCCTTCCTTCGGCACTAGTTACCGGTTTTATAGCTTCCTGTATTTGTCATTTGCATACATTTAAAGAATGATGTGAGTAGAGGGACGGGCTCTGCTGTGTATCCCAGTGGCATCATCCACAGGGAGCTGGCTGAAGTTCTGCGATGATACTTTCTTCTCCACAGGAAGGAGTTGGAACAGCAGGGATTCCTCAGCATCTGCCACCTAGACAAACCCAGTGAGGGAGCCCCCGAGACTGGAGGATTCTGCATCTGTCTTTAGAAACAAATGTCACTGAGGTTTTGCAGCTTGAGAAGATGCACAAAACCACCAGAAGAGTTTCTCTCTAGCTGCAGCGCAAACCCAGCCTGTTACTTCAGAATTTGCCTTAGCTACATCCATGCTTGTATTGAGCATTTGTGAGCTTACTCCATTCTGGTAGGAATCTGCATAAGGGTTGAATGAATGGAAGAGTCATGTGCCTCTGGTCCATCCAAACCTTCTCCTTTCATAATTGTAGATTAGTGAGCAGCAATCCCATGTCAGGGTAGTAAATGGTATTGTGTAGTGGGCTTCAGTATGCAACAACAGACCAGCATAGATACAACAGCATTTATTGACTCCAAACTGGAACTGTGGAACCAGAGGTGGGTTCCATCTAGTTCGGACCGGTTCAGCCAAGTAGGTAGTAACTCGGCCTGCCACACCCCCAAACTGGTTCTCTCGGTGGCACCGTAGGCAACACCATCTTCTTTTTTTTAGTACTGCGCATGTGGGCATAGCACGTCCCTGAGCGAACCAACAGTATCAGCAGCTGGAAGCCACCCCTGTGTGGAACAACAGGCAAATCCCTGTAATTTATACTCTGGGCCCACAGGGCCTTAACCAATCACAATACTTGAAAAAGCCCACCCAAATATGAATGTTCCAAGTTTCCCTCCAAAACAGTTGTGGTTAACAGTTAAGGTCATCTAAAGGTTAGTTTCCCTTTAGCAGGACTTAACACAACTATATATGTTCAATACATAACAGGTGGATAAAACGCTACTGTGCAAAATCAGCCAAGGACACCTCTCCCCCAATGCAGGAGGACTCAACAACCATGGTGAGGTGGAAAGCTAATGTACACAGTTGTTTCTACAATAAGCCCTCTTTAAGACCACTGAGTTGAACACGATACCCTAGCTTCATAGTTGTCAGAAAGTGTAAGAAATGGCTTTTTCTTTTTAATTAAATTAATTAATTAAATTAATTAATTATTCTTGCTCTGGATAAGGCAAAGAATCATGGTTTAGAGTACAGGTAAATCTTGACTTACAACATTGTAAGTCTGTTCAAAGTTACAACAGAACTGAAAAAACATGGCTTATGACCAGTCCTTGCACTTACGATCCTTGCACAGCCCCCATGGTCATATGTAAAAATGAGAACTTTGGGCTACTTGCATGTATTTACAATGGTTATAGCATCCCAAGGTCATGTGATCATCGTTTCTGACCTTCTCAGCTGGTTTTCTACAAGCAAAATCAATGGGGGAAACTGGATTTACGTTAACAACCTCATTCTCCTTGTAACGACTGTAGTGATTCACTTAACAACCATGGCAAAAAAAGATCATAAAATCAGTTGTTTACAACCACCTTGCTTAGCAATGGAAGTTTTGGTCCCAAATGTGGTCGTAAGTCGAGGACTACTTGAAGAAAGGGATGCACTTATCAATTTTGTTTACATCCAATTCATTTTCCTTTACATCATTTTGTCTTGGTCTCTTTCAGTATCAGTTTGAGAACATGCGAAAACAAAAAATAAGCAAATTTAACATGCACATGCACACATAATACCTGCATGTATTTTAATGCACATTTCCTACTTAGAAATATCAAATATGTTAATTTTTTAGGACACATGGGTTTTACAAGCTATTTCCCCCTAATATAGCCTTTAATATGCTCTTTTACTCAATAAATATATTTTGTTTCATCCTAACGGAATATTGTCACTAAGGATTGTTTGATAAGTCTATCAGTCAATTCATTCAAACCTGAATTAAAAGCAACATTTTGGCATCCAGTATATATAACTGGGGCAGAATAAGAAAAAAATGAGATGATTGTCAAGTCATTCAGAGAATATTGTTACCTACAAACAAATATGTCATCAAAAGTTTGTCTGACCTGAAGATTGTCCCCTATAATTACATTTCTTTCTTCACCTTTGTTTTTATTTTTGTTAGCTTTTCTTTTAAAGTCTATTTTTCTGGTTTGGACCTCGAAGCTCTCTTTTTTTAAAAAAATATGGGTAACAGAATATATGATTGCAAAATTATCGATTCAAAAACATTACTGGGCTGAATTAAGAGAGAGCTTCTTGCTTCCACAATATTAACTTCTACTACTTCACCTCCGTTTGAAAGGTCTGTGGAGACTCTCAATCATCCATGTTATAATTGCCTCAAAGGTGCTTTTTTTTTCTTTAAAAGGCAACTGGATTGTTGTTTTTTCCTTGAGGAAGAAGAAAATATTTAGCTTTCATCCAAAAAGCTTCATCATTCTGATCGGGTGAACCTTAAAATTCTGTTTTTTAAAAAGTTGAACAATCTGGTCATTTGGATTGTTCAACTTTATTTGCTCAAACCAACAGATTGTAGACCATTGGTCTACACTATATACCATTGGATACAGCTGATTTCAAACTCTTGGAATAATTCAGCAATTCAATATTTTCTCCATGGAGGTTGTAAAAACTGTCCAAGCATATATTTTGAATTGTTTGATAGAGGATATGAAGACAAATTAGCAATGGGTTGATGATGAATCAAATTCCTTCCAGAGGAATTCAAAATGGCTAATGTATGCTATGCACCGTGTTTGTTAATTATTTCATATTTCACAGATTTACATCCGAATTGTCCCTAGTGAAGGCATTATACTGACATGATAATGAGATGATGGGAAATTTTATCTAGGGTGACTGTTTCACACATACAACATATCTCTTGGTGTTCCAGCTGTAAGTTGAATGGAAACCTCACTTCTAACATTATACCAGGCATCAATTCTCTTAATCTTCTTCTTAATCTGCAAGCGTCAGTGATAAATTCCATCCACTGTATAATAGCTTATTTCACGGTGTTTATAGGAGACAATAGAAGCAGATAAGAGTTGGGCTTCACCTGAAACAATTACTTCTTCCAGGACCACAGAATCACAATGTTATTTCTGGGGTTGGCAAATCAGCTCCCATTTTGTTGAACACTGTAGGGCAAATCATGACAATGATTGGCATCGTTGAAGCCTTGTTATTGAATTCTGCATAAAATTTAATAGTAAATAGGAAAGTTAAATTCATACAATTCACTGGTAATGCAGAAAGCGTTACCTGACTACACAATATTTTCCACTCAATGGAATAGCAAATCCTTTATAGAATAATGAGTTAAGAACTGTGCCTGCTTCTATAATGATTCATTTATTCTCATTTTGTCTTTTACATATATACTAAAAAAATATATGTGAAGTACCCATCAGGCAATTTAAAAAAAAGAAAGAATGAAAGAAAGGTAAAGTCAGTAACATGTTGCAAGCTGATGAATATAGTACCTTTCTTATATATTACATATATTTATGTAATAAATATATGTAATATATAAGAAAGGTACTATATTCAGGGAAGCCTCCTGAAGCCTCTGGAAGGAAAAAACGGCCCTACGAGCAACCTGAAGTTCGGGAACGGGGGGTTCCAGTTCCTGAACTTTCGGTTTACGCGTTGGGTTGTTTTTCGCCCTCCAAAGACTTCAGGAACTCCTCCGAAGGGCAAAAAACGGTAGAAAATAAAGGCCGTAGTCAGCTGGCCAGCATGCACATTTGCACTGGAGCTGACAAGGCAACTCCTCGTTTATCTTAACAAATGGCTCTGCGTGCCACAGGTTCACCATCACAGTTATATAGTCTTATAAAGATATTCTTTCGTATATCTTTCTTAGTAGTAACTATCTTGTAGAAGCAACTTTAGAATTGTGCTGAGAAATAAAGTAAATTGTAATGATCTCTGATGGCAACCAAATATCACTAGATGAATAAATAAATTAATCGATGTGAAAAAATACATATTGAGGAAATGAAGGAAGGAATGGCTTAATTGGTGTGCTAGTGCAATACAGTACACCAATGATGAAAGCACTCTCTTTTGTTATGTCTGTGACTTTATCTTGGTTAACCTACTAGACGACTCAGGCAGGGGTGAAATTCAGCAGATTCTCACAGGTTCTGGAGAACCGGTAGCAGAAACTTTGAGTAGTTCAGAGAACCGGCAAATATCATCTCTGGCTGGCCCTAGAGTGGGGGGAGGGGGGTAATGGAGATTTTGCAGTATCCTTCCCCAAGTCACGACCACAGAGCCGGTAGTAAAAAGATTTGAATTTCACCACTGGTCTCAGGTCAGGCACATCATACAAGACATATTGCTAAGATAAAGAATAGGGCTAAGACAAGCCAATAAAAGACTTGTTAAAAGTTTTCTCTGATGCCTATAAGTTAATTTTTAGAAATAGGTTGAAATAGAACCAATACAATACTTTTGAAATGTTTATTGGTTAATACTTTAAAGTAGGGATGGCATGGACCCAATAGAGGACCCTTTAGATAATTTTCAGAATGCCTATTAGACATTGCTTGTTTAGCTTGCCTTGGGGGAAAAAAACTGTGTAAAAGTTTGTAGAATCATTTATTCTGGGTCCTGGCATTTTGCTGGCTGGGGCCCCTTTTGCTGAAGCACTTCAATAAAAGGAAAGTGCTTCAATAAAATGAAACAAAACCTGTGCCTTGTGTCTGGTGTTCTTCATCGGCTTTGGCACCAGGCTCAGACCCGAATTGAGGGCAACAATAGCATAACCAAGAATAACTATCTTTCTGTTAGTGAGAAAGATCTCTCGTGTGAGATTTGCCAAGCTCCTGTCTGTGTATGTGCACATGCACATGGGTGGACTCTTTCTGACTCCTGGAGACCACCTGAACAAGTATCTGGAAGTCTTCTTGGCATCAGAGATGCTTTGCCATTGTCTGCTTCCTGGAGGTTAGGAGAGTGACTGGCCCTTAGGTCCCAGTTTGCTTTGTGCCCAAGGAAAGGCTAGAACTCACTGTCTCCTGATTTCCAGCCTGGTGTCTCCATCACTACACTAAACTGGCTACCCTAAAGTTCTTAAAGACCTCCTTTACCTCATACCTAATAGTTTGTAACTCTAGTTGGGTTTATCGTTTGATATTCTGGTGTATATTTGTGTAGATCAAGCAGAGAGAAAGATGGGTACCATTCCCTTCTGAGAATCAGTGACTGATCTTTCAAGATTATGGGACGGTGGATGCTATTAACTCTATAGTTCCCCATTACTTAATCATACATACATATTTTTTCCCAGCCCCCTTTTTGATTCTACTTTTTCTAAAAAAATACTGTAAACAATGGGGGAATTATAGAGAGCACAGCTTCCCTGCTATTCCATCATCACTTGCTACTAGGGATGGGATTCAAAATGTTTAGCAATTGGTTCTCTGTCCAGTTGCTGGGTGGGTGTGGCCATAGTGGATGTTGTGTATTACACTTTCCTCTCTGGTCTGTTTGGCTAGGAGGGCATGTCCTTGTTACTGATTGGTTACCTGTTTGACAGCTGGCATATATAAAGAGCTGTCAAACAGGGCCCAGCTGTTGCCAGTTAGCTAATATGTGCGAAATGTGAAGTGCCGCGTTAGGCAACCTGTTAGAAATAAACTGTTAGCTGACTTGAAGTCCTGGCTCGCCTCCATTTGTCTGCCTGCATTCTCCCAGCTAGAACATTGGCGACGAAGGTAGGATGCCTCTGAGGCGGAGCCCAGGCAGAGCTGAGGAAAGTCACTAATCGAAGAGCTAAGTCACTAGAGTTGAATTCCCTCAGGGAATCACTCGACAAGATGCCGAGCGAGTCATTTCAACTACAAAGACCGATACTGATTAAGAAACGGAAAGAGAAGTTACCTCAGAATGGCTTCAATGAATACATTAGCCAGTTTTAACCCGGCCATGCAGACTTGGGATTCTTACATTTCCCGATTTGAGTGTTTTTTAGAAGCCAACGGCTTTACTAATCTAACTGAACAGCGGAAAAAATAATGTTTTCTAAATTTGTGTAGTACGGACATGTTTAATCTTGCGGAATCTTTAGTAGCTCCGCACTCCATCCACAATGTTACCTGGGATGTTTTAATGACAAAGTTAAAAAATCATTATGCCCCATCACTTTCCCACACGTCACGCCGGTTTGCCTTTTACAGAAGGTTCTAGCATGAGGGGGAGACAATTAACAAATATGTGGCTACATTACGAGCTGCGGCACTACATTGTTGCTTGAAACCTAAAGTGGATGCAGAAATTGATAAGTTACTGGCCCAAGGGGTATTAGAACCCATAGACCACGCTTGTTGGGAAACACCCATAGTGACTCCAGTGAAGAGTGATGGGTCTGTTCGCATCTGTGCTGATTTTAAATGCACTTTGAATAAAGCATTGCAGCAGAGCGCATACCCAGTGCCCATGGTGCAGTATCTGCTGCACTCTCTGGGACAGGGAACTATATTTGTGAAGTTAGACCTAGCGCAGGCATATCAGCAGTTGCCTGTGGACGAGGCAACTGCTGTAGCACAGACTATAGTCACGCATAGGGGAGCGTTCAAGTGTAACTGGCTCCAATTTGGACTTTTTCAAAATCTAATGAAAAGGCTGTTACAGGGTATACCGGGCATCGTCCCTTATTTTGACGATGTCCTAGTGTCAGCCCGCTCTCTAATCTCTCTCCTGGCCCGCCTGCATACTGTACTTTGTCGTTTCCGTGGCGTGGGTTTGAATCTTAAAACAGCCAAGTGCTGGATTACAAGTCGAATTTTTAGGATTTTTAATCGATAAAACAGGGATTCATCCTACCCCTGAAAAAGTGCTAGCTATTAGTCACGCCCCAACACCTACCACAAAAGCCGAGCTACAAGCTTTCCTGGGGCTATTGAATTTTTATAACATTTTCCTGCCGCATAAGGCTTCTATTGTAGAACCCCTGCACAGATTATTAGACCGTTCAGCGAAGTGGGTTTGGGGACGTCGAGAAGTAGCCGCTTTTGAGACCATTAAAAAATTCCTCACTTCTGAGAGTGTCCTGCTACAGTACGATGAAACCCTCCCTGTAGTATTGGCCTGTGATGCCTCTCCATATGGAGTCAGGGCAGTCCTGAGCCACCAGCTGCTGTATGGACTGGAGGCTCCAGTGGCATTTTTCTCCTGCACGCTGTCTTCACCTGAAAGGAACTATAGCCAATTGGGCAAAGTAGTGTTGGCTATAGTGGCTGGGGTAAAGCGGTTTCACTCCTATCTCTACGGCCATCATTTTCACAGTGACTGATCACAAGCCTTTGCTGGGCATCATTGCAGGTGACAAACAGACACCCCAGATCCTGTCCCCCAGGTTCACAAGATGGACTGTATTTTTGGCTGCCTATGACTATATGTTGCATTACAGACCTGGCAAACACATCAGCCATGCGGATGCCTTAAGTAGATGCCCGTTGCCTATTGCGGTGAAAGACCCGGTGCCTGCCTCTACGGTGTTGCTGATCGACGACATGTAGTTACCAATAACCGCAGCTGATGTGGCCAGACATACGAGCCGGGACAAGATGCTCGCCAAGATGCTGGGGTGGACTGAACGAGGATGGCCTTCCAACCCACTGGGCACCGAATGGCAACCTTTCTCCACCAGGCAACAAGAACTTTCTTCTCAGCAAGGTTGCCTTCTGTGGGGTGGCAGAGTTGTAATTCCGGCCTCCCTCCAAGAAGCGGTGCTGACAACGCTGCATGACAGCCACCTGAGCATAGTCCGGATGAAATCACTGAGCCAGAGCTATGCTTGGTGGCCGGGCATGGACCAGGACATTGCTTGGTGGGTTGCTGGCTGTCCACAATGCCAAGAAACCCGACCGGCTTGTCCCAAAGCACCAATTCAAAATTGGGATCAGCCAAGGGCTCCATGGTCCAGAATTCATATGGACTTGGCTGGCCCTGTTAAGGGTCAAATGTTTATTTTCATTGTTGATACTTTCTCTAAATGGGTTGAAATGTCTTTATTGTCTACAACAACTGCTCCTGCCATCATTAAGGTATTACGATGGGTATTCGCAACCCATGGTTTACCAGACTTAGTGATCTCAGACAATGAGCCCCAGTTTACTGCAGCCGTACTTACCAATTTCTTTGCCCAGTTAGGGGTCTGCCATCCTTTTGTAGCCCCGTTCAACACAGCGGCTAATGGCTTGCTGAACGCGCGGTCCGTTCAGCAAAAGAGGCTCTAGCTAGGTTTGGCCCCTTAAACTGGCAGGAAGACATAGATAAATATTTGTTGTGGCAGCATGCCACCTCATGTACCACAACGAACAAGAGCCCGGCTGAGCTCTTAATGGGATGGCGCATTAGAACAACATTAGATAGACTGCACCCAGAATACGCCCCGGCTCGGCCTTTAAACACACACAGTCAACTCAAGGGGTCCACGATTAACACACCTGTCTATGCAAGGAACTACTCTGGTCATCCTCTATGCCTCCCTGGCAGAGTCTGGAAAGTAACTGGTCTGTGCTCGTACCTGGTAGAGGTAGAGGACAGCAGGGTATGGAGGCGCCATATCAATCAGTTAAGGAATAGACAAGTCGGTGCCAACATGGCAGAGCAGTCACAGGGCCTACCCAATAGGCAGGAAACCAGGAGTCAAGAACAGACTACTAGGTCCCGGTCTATCTCCCCAGAGGAACTAGAAAAGTTAATTAAGAATCCACCAATAGACTTACCTGTGCTTCCCCATGAGGCTCCAGCGATGCCGGACTCCGAAAGGGCCAAGTCTCCAGCCAGGGCAAGCACTGTTCTGTTCCCACCGGCAGAAGGCGCTCTAAGAAGATCTGGGTGGGTCCGGCATCGTCCGAGCCATCTAAAGGACTACCCATGCGCATTCTAAGTGTGAAGGAGTGTTGTGTACTACAGTTTCCTCTCTGGTCCGTTTGGCTTGTCCTTGTTACTGATTGGTTACCTGTTTGACAGCTGGCGTATATAAAGAGCTGTCAAACAGGGCTCAGCTGTTGCCAGTTAGCTAATACGTGCGAAATGTGAAGTGCCGCGTTAGGCAACTTGTTAGAAATAAACTGTTAGCTGACTTGAAGTCCTGGCTCGCCTCCATTTGTCTGCCCGCGTTCTCCCAGCTAGAACAGTGGATGTGGCCTACTCAGCCTCCTGCACCACAAGAGGGGGGACATTTTCACCCTCACCAGGTTCCGGAGACTTTCCTTGAGCCTACGGGAGGGCGAAAACAGCTTCCCCTGGGCTCTGAAGGCCAGAAACAGGCCCATTTCCAGACTTCCAGAACTTCTGGGAGGCCTGTTTTTTGCTTTTGATTTCTTGATCTGCCTTATGCCTTGAGCATTATCAGAAACTTTGAAAACTCTAAAAAAAAAATATCCCGATTAATAGGAAGTGAGTTTGGACATAAGGAGGAGAAACTTTGTTGTTTTATTCCTGAAAGTGCTTTAACCAAAATAGTTATAAGCCTACGTTCAGTTGGGGTGGAGTGGGGTGTTATGCTTTGCAAGTTGCCGAACTAAAGCTTTCTAGCACTACTTTACAGCAGTAAATCTCCTGATTCATCCACTCAGTGAGCTTAGATTTCAGAGACATCTATTGTCCCCATGCAGTTATTGCCGCATGCTTTGCTTACCTGCTGTTTTTAAAATCTGTTGGCCCTGTTCATTCTGACACAGAATAATCAGGATAAATTTTCTGAAAAGGTATTTTCGGCCTTGCTTATTGCAGCTCATTATAACACAAAGACCACAACTGGACAGCAATGCCTTCTGACTGTGCAGGACATTCAAGGGGGGGGGGGATTAATGACCCAGATCACTGGGAAAAGACTTATTTTTAAAAAAGAACCCGGGATGTAATTTTCATTTGTTTCCAATTGAGGGTATATGTGTTAGCAAGGAGGATTTCATTTGGATTGCCTTTTAAGGTGTGATTTAAAAAAAATATGTTTATAGACACGGTGTACAAAGGTAAAAGAAAAGTTGGAAACTCTACCCATCCTGTAATCCACCTTCATTAAAACTGAAAGGAAATTCTTATGGCATCGCAATGGTTAATAAGGGCATTATGCACGTAGGAACCCAGAGATGGATTAAGTCCTAGGACTTCCTTTCCCAGGAGATGTTGCATTTTGGAGC
Organism: Thamnophis elegans; assembly: GCF_009769535.1. Lineage (NCBI taxonomy): Eukaryota > Metazoa > Chordata > Lepidosauria > Squamata > Natricidae > Thamnophis > Thamnophis elegans. Next base: position 34,668,830 of record NC_045541.1, on the reverse strand, counting down.
ACCCATCTATATCTTTTATTCTAATTCTGCTGAAATGCTGCTCCAGAAGAATTAATTTAGCATACGTGTGATTGATAGTTATATGATGAAATGTTTTAAATGAGCAATAAAATGCCCAATAAGAAGTAATGTTCAAATTAGAAAGTGGACTGAATTATTAGCAATAAATAATTCCTTCGTGAAATTCATTTTTTTGCTCCTTCTTTCAGTTGCTTGCTTATGGCGATTAGCTTACCACTTACACCCCTATAGATACCAGTTTTTTTTTAAAAAAATTGGTCTGCAAATTATTCTCCCAATTTCACATTTAGAACAGATTTTTTTTTTAAAAAAAAATTATACTCAAGAATTGGCAACATGCAACTTGCCAGACTTCCAAAAGGTATACCTGCTCAACTGTTTTATTATTATTATTTAAAAGACTAATAGGCCACAAAATGGGGAAATGATGGGGTCTTTCACATGGGATGCACCTAAGGCAGGTAAAGATTGGCACCATTCACTGCTGACATTTAAAATGAGGGCATATAGCCGAGGTGTCAAACTCATGTCGTCACATTGTGGTTATGTGATGTATTGCGACTTCCCCCCCACTTGCTAAAACAGGGGTGGGCGTGGCCAGTGTATGACACATCTGGCCTGCGTACCGCCAGTTTGACAGCCCTGGCATTTAGGAAGTACCGAGGATAGAAACTTTTTTTTATAGGAAAGTAGAATTTGGAAGCAAGGAGGGAGGTTTAGGAATGGAGGGCCAGGATATGAGGGAGGTATTTGAGGTGGGAGAAGCCAATGCAAAAATGTATTCATGCAATATAGAGGTTTTACTAAGATTAAAATAATAAAAATACATATTAGCGTGCCTTCTTGGTTTTCTGCAACTGGCCCCGAAAGAAAACCCAAAGACAAAAATAAAATTCAGTCTTATTAAATGAGAGCATCATTTTCAGGTTGTGGTTAGGAATTAGAAAATGATGCAGAGGTGGGTTGGCAATTTTTTTTTATTTTTTTTTTAAAATATATTTTATTCATTTTTCACATTCCATTTGCAATCACTTATATACAGGGTATTTACTATAAGAAAAGAAAAAAAGAAAAAGGGAATAAAACGAACAAATAAAAAGGAAACACAACTCATCATTCACAACCCCACCTAACCCTTCCATCCTCCATACACCCCATCTACCCCCTCCAACTTTCCTTTCTCCCTCTAACACTCCCCTCCTACTTCCCTTTCCCCACAAACCTTTCTCCCCTTACTCCCCAGACACCCTCCTTACATTCCCCTTACTCCTTCCTTACTCCTCCCTCTTCTTTCCCTCTACCTCCCTCCTTGGTGTATGCCTTTATTCGAGTGTTGTTTGATCTGATAAAAGTAAAATGAACCAAGGAAAAAAATAAAAAAATAAAATAAAAGAAAGAAAAACCACCGTATATGAATACATTCTTATTCTTATTAAGACTATTTTAACACCCCCCCACCCCCACCCACAAATCCCCATCCCCAATCCTCCCGACTTCCCAGGGCCCACACCTGGCACTACCTTCTGTCTAAAATATCTTGTATACATATGGATTAAAAAATAAAAGTAATATGACAAAAGAAATAAAAACATAAAAAAAAAGAAGAGAGAAAAAAAAGAGAAAAGAAAAAAGAAGAAAAAAAGAAAAAGAAACCACTCTTTGTGTTGATCTCAGCCCCCCATCTTTATCTATGCTTAAATAGTATAAATCATTCTATCTATATTTTATTCTCGTCTCTTACTTCTTTGCTATTTACCCCAACCTTCTGTAGACTCTCCCGTTCCTCTTCCTAAACCTCATGATCCCTTCCGATAAGATTTAAGCAACGTGGTTCATGCCACATATTCAAATATGACTTTACAGAAGAGTAATCAAACTTTCCCTTCTAGTAAAATTTAAACAGCGTAAGTGATCTTTCTTAACCTCCTTTTCAAACAGTAATTCAAAATAATCTAGCCAAGCTTCCCCTTCTTAGTAAAATTAAGCAGCGTAGATCAAATATTACTTTACACAGAAATCAATTTCTATCTTAAGATAATTCCAACCGACTTTCTCTTCTGATAGGATTTAAATAACGTAGTTCATTCCACATGCATTTTACCCTCATCCCTTACTTGTCTAATATTTACCACTATCAAATTTATACTAGCATTTGTTTAAAATCTAACTCAAAGCAATTTCAACCAACTTTCCCTTCTAATAAAAGTTAAATAGCATGGATCATTCCACATATTCAAACAATACTTTCAGCAAGAGTCAGTTAACCTTCTGTTTTAAAATAGTCCCTTCTAACAAAGTTTAAACAACATAAATCATTCCGCATTCTTTTTACACTTATCTTAAGATAATCCCAACCAGCTTTCTGTTCTAATAAGCCTTAAACAACGTAAATCATTCCACATATATTTTACCCTCATCCCTTGCTTGTCTGATGTTTACCACTATCAAATTTATGCTAACGTTAATTTAAAATCTAGCTCAAAGTAGTTTCACCCAGCTTTCCCTTCTAATAAGAATTAGTCCGCTTTTTCTACCGGAGAGAGGTCTCAAACCCCCATTCAGTCCTCAACTTTGGCGAGTATTTTAAAATGTCTAAATTCTCGATCTCCGTTTTTCTGCTTCTCCGAGGGAGGAAGGGCTACCCCCTCCATCTTGCAACCACATGGCCTGCCATTTGCCTTCTCCTTCCGCTTGTCTCTCCTCTCTTCCAAGCGAGTCAGGAAGTCCCGCCTTCAGAATCCTGCAATAGAAATCTTGAGCCTCCGAAACAGAGTTAAGACAAAATCTTTGATTCTCAAATGTAACCGTGATGCCGGCAGGGGCCTCCCATCTGTATCGAATCTGTTGACTCCTAAGCTCCTTAGTTAAAAAGGTGTAGTCCCTTCTTGCCTTTAACATCTGGAAAGGTATTTCTTTGAAGACAATCAAGTTCTGGCCATCAACTCGGAGACTGTTATTATAAAACTTTTGCACAATCGCATTTCTAGATTCTTTTGTAGAGAAATGTATAATTATGTCCCTCGGGAGCTGTCGCTGTTCCGCTATCAATGAGTTCTGGCGATAGATTTTCCGAATCTGCCAATCAAAGTTAAGTCCCGGGCTTCCCACCGCATAGCTGAAGGCTTCAGCAAAGGTCTGTTTCAAATTCTCTTGCTCCTTTTCACGGAATCCTCTGACTCTTATTGCAAATGCCTTCCTATTAAAATTTATCATCATGAGCTGTTCTTCATTGTCTCTAATTTTTTGTTGTAAAATTTGAATATTGGTAGTCAAATTAAAATTAGCCTTCTCCAAACTTTCCAATCTGTTCTCTATTTCAGCAGAGTAATCTGACAGGGCAGACACGGCTGCAAACGTATTCGCCTTCATTTGATTAACTTTAGACTTTAAATCATCATATAGTTCCAATACAAATTCCTTAATTTCTTGTTTAAAGGCATTAAACATTTTAAAGAAATATTCCTGTGTTAGAAATTCTCCAGTAGAGGGCATAGGAGACAAAGGCTGTGGTTCCAGTAAAAATTCTTTAAATTCTTTAGACACATTTGTAGCAAGACGCTTCTTTGACCTGGGTGCCATAATAAATAAACAAGTAAGCAGCGCTTTGCTCCCCTCTATTTCCAAAGAAGAAGAGTTTATTTTGTTAAGGAGCGGTCTGCAGGAAGGTAAAACCGGCTAAGTACATCCACTATCAATCATCCACGGAGAGAAATCGCCATTTTGAAGTCCATTTAGACAAAGAAGTCTCTAAGACAAATGGTGCTGGTATTTAAGATAGTAATAAAAGCATAAATCTCACAGGGGTGGGACCCGCCCGTATCAATTCTAGCTTGAAAAAACTTTGTTTTGTCCTGGGGGGGCTAGCCTGTCTGGGGCTGCCAAAAAAAAAAAGGCAGCTGAGAAGAACTGGCTGGAGATAAAAGCTCTGCTCCGGCTGGATCTAATCTCTGTCCACAGCCAAAAAAAAGAAAAAGGCTGTGGCTTACGAATAGACCCTCGCCTACAGAGCTACTCCCTGCCCCTTTTTTTGCCAAAAAGGGGTGCTATCTATGATCTTATTTAGATACACAGACCAGATCTCTGAGGAGCTCGGTGGAGCCCTCCTCGGCAACAGGCCACGCCCCCAGGAAGTCGGTTGGCAATTTTTTTACTACCGGTTCGGGCACGCACCTGCGTGTGCTCGCTCGTGAAGCTTCTGAGGATGTGCAGAAGAATCCAGGTGGGTGGGAGGAGCCTCCCACCATGGTACTATTGGTTCGTCCAATCCGGGCCAAACCGTCAGCAATCCACCTCTGAAATATGCAAATAATGTGCAAATAATGATGATATTGTGAACCACCCCAGAGAGTGCTGTAGAGTGCTATGGGGTGGTATATAAGCCTTTGCTATAATTAAGCCTGGAATTACAGTTGTAATTTACTGTATAAGAATAAGTATAATCTTTACTGTCATTGTACTTAAATACAACGAAATTGGCATGCCAGTTGTTCAGCAGGTCATTGTGTGACTGACCCAATTTTACAACATTTTTTTTGCAGGGGTTGTTAAGCAAACTGTGATTAAAGAAACCCAAAGCTTGCAATGGGTAAGGATTTTTTTTTTTTGCCAGGAATCAGAAGGAAATGCTGGTTTCTGGCAAAAAAAAAAAGTAAATTGTGTTCATGTGATAGCAGGAAACTGCAAATGGACATAAACATAAGCTGATGGCTGAGCATCTGAAATACGATCACATTATTGCAGGGTGGCATCAGAACTTGGAATCTGGATTGTAAATACCTTTTGGGGTTCAGTTAAGTGACAGGTCATAAGTAAAGGACTACCTGTATTTCCTGCTCCACAGTACCATTTGGATGGTTCTGTTTCTCCCTTGAGGCTGCTGGGTCTTTTGCTGACAGGATGTTTTAGTGATGCCTGCCTATATTTTTTGATATATGGTGCTGTAATTCTTTTTAGGGTTTATGTTGGTTGTGCTTTAATGGGTTGAATGGTCAGACACTTTTTGATAAAGTTGCACGGTTATCAATTATATTGGAAGATGTTCTTGAATTTATCAAATTTATCTGATAAAATTAGTTTATCAGAGGATAAAATGCAAAGAAAAAAGAAAAAAAGGAAAGTAAGGGAGGAAAAAGGGAAGAGGAAAAAGTGTAGGATAAAAGAAAAAAAAAGCATTGACTTCCTACCCTTTTTAGCACAGTAGAATAAAGTAATAACATACAGCCTCAACTTTTTACTTTTGCATAATAAAATATTCTAGCCATTTCTAAAAAAACTTATCAAATGAGCAAAACCCAAAATCAAAGTTTCATTTTTCCCCCCCATCTCAAGCACAAAATCCGGAAATGGTTTCCAAGTAGAAATGAAGTTGATGATATTCTTTTCTTTAATTAAAGCAGTCAATTTTGTGCACAGAGCATTCTTGCTGCTCTCAGCATATATATCATCGATGTTCCATTTTTGTTTTCAAAATCTTTGTCTATTAACCCTAAACATTTTGTTGGAAGATGTATTGCTATCTTTTCTTATTGCCACTGGTCAGGGGAACAGGGATCCTTGGAGAGCACATTTCCTGCTTCTCAGAAGCAAGGGAGTGAAGTTCACTGACCAGTGCAGGGGAAATTGCCAACTGTTCTATGCATAAATGTGGGATTGTGTGATTGAAAGGCAAGGAAGAAATTGTCCAAATAAATAGTCATATGTATACGCTTATTTGAAAGGCAACACCATGTTTTCCCAAAAATAAGACCTAGTTTTATATTATTATTTTTGCTCCGAAAGACGTATTATGGTGTATTTTCAGGGAAACATAGTATCAGGGTGATGGCAAGGGACCGGCCCCGGTGAGTAGACAAGAGGTGGTGCACTCTAGGGCTGCGCAACCCGTTCAGCGCAGGTGAGTCCAAGAACTGTGACTGCCTGGCCAGCCATCCAAGCAGCAGGCAGAGGGAGGAGGAATGTGATCCTTCCCTCAGACACACTGCATGTACCCCCACCCACGGTCTGTCTTTGCTTGCCCACGTCTGGGATGGGGCAGGTGGCCGCGCGGCGCATCCAGTGGGCCAGATCATGTGCCTCTCCCAACATCTCTGTCTACATCTGCTACTTGGAGGGCCGGGCTGGCTACCCACATCTCCTGTGCTGGCCACACCCCTGAGGGCTGGCAATCTTAACTTGGGCTTATTTTTGGGGTTGCATCTTCAAAAATCATACTATGGCTATTTATGGGAGAGTTCAATGGTTCCCAACATTACATATTCAGACATGTTGAAAGACTACAAGGTTGGAATTAAAAAGCTAGCATGGTCCTCTACTGCATACATAACTAGTTGCACTGGGCAACTCAACATGGCCTGTAAGCCTCAGTCAAAATGGACTCATAAAGTTGCACAGATTGGAGATGCCATCTTGATTAAGTGACTCTCTTGCTTGGAGTGCCATACGTATTTCTCAATGCACTTACAGTACCTGTCCCCTCCTGTTGAGTAAACTGATAGAAAGGCCAGAAGGGCCAGTCTTGAGCACCTCCCTAATTCTCAGACAGGAAAACAGAGAAGAATGTTTCTGCTGTGGATGCAAAGGAAAAAGGCGTCGCCCAAGGCAGCCCCACTTTTGAGACCTCTTTCGCAGTGACGAGAGAGCTGTGTCAACTGAATGACCATTGGCTTACCTGAAGGGTCGTCTTTAGGGCGCTGCGAAGGAGAGTCCAAGCAAGGGTTAAATACAGCCAATCTGCCCAGAACTGAATTGAAACTTTAAGCCACGCCTCTGGTGCTGACTATCTTCAGATTTTTTTCAATGAAGGCATGGAACTGTTACGCGCTGAGAAGTTCAACAATAAATCCAAAAAACCATATCCAACATAGAAACAAATCCAACTGGAACTGTAGACCTCTGAACTGAAACCAGCGGAACCAGACCCCAGGGTGGGGTTGGACTCTCCTTCACAGCGCCCTGAAAACGACCCTTCAGGTAAGCCATTTTCCAGGGCGCTGCTCTGGAGAGTCCAAGCAAGGGACATACCAGAGGTGGATTCCTACCAGTTCGCACCTATTCGGTAGAACCGGTTCGTCAAATCTACCGAACCGGTTAGAAGAGGTTCCACCAGTGGACCCGGAAAGCAGGCCACACCTACAGAAGGGGTTCCAAATTTTTTTGAAACCCACCACTGGTCCTTGGATATGATTATTCTACACTATCATGCTCATATTTATAAAACTCAGTGCCTCTGTGAAAGGTAAGGATGACTACTGCGTTTGTGGTCCAATCAGAACATTGCATGTGTTGAAGTTGTTTTAACGCAAACCAAAGATGCCTTTTGAAAAACAAGTTTACATCATATTCTTATGCATGCCAGTGCTGTGTGTGAGGTAATTTAAGGTGGTTCTGACAAGTGTCGTCAGCATCTTCATATCCAGTCACATGGGCGGCAAGCCACTCCCATCCGGTCACATGGGCGGCAAGCCACTCCCACAAAGGAGGCCACACCCACAGAGTAGGTTCGAACAATTTTTGAAACCCACCACTGGGACATACCCAAGCTAAATGCCACCAGGGCAAGAAGCAGTCGCTTCAGGGTCTGGTATGAATGCCCTGAAGAACTCGCCTCCCAAAGGCCGAGGCAAACTTGTCCAACTTGTAATTCCAATCAAACAGAGATAACGAAGTCCAAGTGGCCGCCCTGCAAATCTCCTCGATCGGCTCCTGCGTTGCCCAGGCTGCTGTGGTGGCGGCATTCCTAGTAGAATGTGCCGTGATATGGCTAGGCACAGGTTTGGACTGCAGAACATGAGCTAGGGCAATGCAGGCCCTCAACCACCATCTGATAATAGAGGAGGAAACTTTCCGGCCCTGGGAGGCTGGTTGGAAAGAAACGAAGAGCAATTCAGAATGACAAAACACAGCCGTGCACTTGACATATCTGCAGAGCATCCTGCGGACATCGAGCATGTGCCAAGGCTTCTCCCTCAAGTGCCTGGGATGCGGGCAAAAATCCGGGAGAATGATCTCCTGGGCCCGGTGAAACCAGGAGTTGATCTTGGGGATGAACGTTGGGCCCAGTCGAAGGACCACCCTGTCCTGTTGTATCAAACACAAGTCCTCCCAAACCGATAGGGTTGCCAGCTCTGAGATACGCCGCACAGAAGTGATGGCGATCAAAAAGGTGGTCTTAAAGGTCAAATGCTTAATGCTGGCCAAACGAAGTGGTTCAAATGGAGGACCTGGAGAAGCTGCATGGCAAGGGAAGCAGTGGAGAAAACTCTTGGCCCTCCTATCGGAGATGGGCTGCCTCTGATCTGGTTGAACCTCCATGGAGGGCTCCACTGGAAACACCGATTGGGAGGTTTGGACCTGCTGCTGAGCCTTGGAAAAGTGCTTCTCTAAGGCCTTTTGGCGATGGATGGCATCCTTATCCGGGCCTGATCCATGTTTGGGTCCAGGCCTAGAATAGGGTTTGCTGCCCCTGATGGCTTCCCGGGTAGCCTTGCCAGCTTGCCTGGAGAAAGCTCTGGAAGAGTTGCTGCCAGTTCCAGCAATCCAGGCTGCCCAGCCACTACTGGTTCAGCCGAACCGGTAGGAACCCACCAGTGGTTCAGAGATCTGGATTATGTGGATCAGAAACATCTGAGATAG
>NC_045541.1:34552678-34657678 GCF_009769535.1 Thamnophis elegans | reverse complement strand
CAAAGAAAAAGAGACAGAGACAGGCAGGCAGGCAGATGTGGAACATGTGTACGTTATATGAAATTTGTAAAAACAAAACACTCAGCATTATGGTCTCAACAAGGATCAGGCCACTCTATCTTAACACTAGAGCAAAGGAAAAAAACTGGGATTGGAACTGCTGTCCCTAACTGGCATGGCCATAAAGCGTGAGATCATATGACTGCACTGCTTAGTGATGGCAATTCTGGCATTCCCAGTTGCTTTTGTTAAGCAAGGACCTCATGTGACTGCACCTTCTGACTTCCTGCCAGCTTCCCCATTGACTTTGCTCGTGGGAAACTGGTAGGGAATGTCAGAAATCGCAATTACTTGACTGTGGAACTCCACAACTTCATACTGTAATAGCAAGCCTGTGATCATGTGACCATGGGGATGTTGCAATGGGTGGCCTTCTGAGAATCCATTATAAATAGCATTCATTCCGTGAAATCATAATGCTTGTAACTCAAGGACAAGCTGTGGGTCCCATATCATAGCTGAGAGCCAGTTTGGTGTGGTGGTTACCGTGCTGGTCTAGAAACAGGGAGATCATGAGTTTTAATCCCGTTAGGTATGAAACCTGGCTGATTGACATTGGACCAGTGACTTTCTCTCATCCCACACTACAAGACTGTGGTTGTAGAAAAACAGGGTGACGGCATTATGTCAGGAATTGTAGAAATAAAGGTGGGATATAAATTCAACAAATAAACCACGAATAAATAATTCTTAGCCCTAGTTGACCATTGTGGGAATCCTGATGTTTGATAGGTGGATTTTGTTCTGATTCCCAATAACTCTTCTTATGTTCTTAATACATTCTCAGTTTAATATTCCTTTTTAAAGTTCCATTCTAGTTTATTCAAAAGTATACAAATCAGTTCCTTTCTCTTTTAAGTGAATTCTAAGTCATTTTCACTTCTCAACATTCTCTGCTGCTACTTACAGATGTTATTATATTGGTATATTTTAGATGCTTTCTAGAATTTTAAATGGCACTTTGCAGCACTTTCATTGCCAGATTTATATCCTTTCTTTCAATTAAGTAAGGCTTAAAAGAAACTACATCTCCCTCTTGTTTACCCAGACATATGACGGGGGATGGCCACAGACACACTCCAACCCCAAGCCCACATAACTATGGGTCCATGATACCTGTAGGCAGTAAAGTACCTGTTATTCTATAAAATGGTAACTCTAACATCAATTCTGAAGATTAATTTAGATAGCAAGTGGCTATTTTGCAGCCTTAACTTGTGACATTTGTGTTAAAGGGATTGGCTGAGGTTCCTGGTATTGAACCATTCTCCCACCTGCAGGGCAGCATCCCTTATACCCACTTAATTTATCTCATGGCAGGAGGGTTGTGTTCTGACCCAGGCTTCCTTAGAAAGCAAAAGCAAAGTCTTAGTCCCAATAAAGCCTCTTTTATTTACACGACTGTGAATTCCTTTCATTCACAGTCAGCAAGGCTTATCAAACAGTCTCTCAAAGGAATGTTTATCCACACGCACCTTATCCCGTTAGGAGCGCTACCAGATAACTAGTGTTCAAACACAGAGCAAATCAAAATTTGGCACAGAGTTTCTCACAAACAGAACTTTCCAGACCAATGAACGAATTGATTCCTGCAAAAGCTCACGCCCTGTTTGTTCCTCTTTTGTTTCCTATGGGAGGGGCCAATCAACTCCAAGGTGTGGCTTTACTCTTGAGTTGACCCTGCTTTCTCAGTTGTTCTTGTCTTCTGGCAGCTCTGCGCATGCGCACACTAGGAACAGGCGCCAGCTGTTCCTCTTCCTCACTGCTGTCTAGCTCCTTCCCTGCCTCCGATGCAGAGCCCGCATCTGTGCTTTCCTCAGCTCTCAGCACTGGCCCCTGTTCCTTCCTCACTGTCCAACTTTGCTGCCAGCTCTGCAGGCTGCTGGCAGACCATAACAAGTTGATGATTCACCAGGCAAATTGTATTGGTCAATTTCAACTTATTCTCTCTGGGACTGGAGGATGATCACTCTGGGAAGACCACTTGGATGGAAGGCAGGTGTCCCACAGAGCAGGTATAAACTGTGGGAGGAACACTTTTGCCGTTTCAGTGGTGCACCTGGTATGGGCAACTATGGCACTGTGAGAAGTTTGATATCATGATATATTTGATTCTTTATACTATTTTCATCTTCCCCTTAAAAATGTTAACAGAATCCACAATGGTCTGAGAATCCAGTGTCTCCATTAGATAATTGACAGTTAAGCTAAAACTAAGTTAAACAACTGAAATTAGTGAACTTCCTCAAATCCCCAAATAAGTTACCCAGACCTAATTCACATATCAAAGGATAAGGTCTGCAAACACAAACAGAATTAATTAAAGTAGGTCTCCCAGAGGAACTGCATGTTCACAAGAATAAACATACCTACACACACATACACACACACATACACATACACAACCTTATGTCACCCTAGAATTTTCACCCCAGACAAATTCCACCTATCAAAATCTGCTGCTGTACCCCATTTCTCAGCAGCCTGCCCCTAAAGGCAAACTGTTTTGCTTTCAAGAATAAATATTGCTTCTTTCCTCACTGCTGACTCATTTTTATTTCTTCTTTCTTCTGGCTCAAGTTGGAACCCGAATTATTCTTCTGACAGTACCTTTATGACCTGTGGACTTCAACTCCCAGAATTCCTGCCAGGAATTCTAGGAGTTGAAGTCCACAGGTCATAAATGTGCCATAGTTGCCCATCTCTGAGCTACAGCTTAACTGTTTATTAAGCAAATTTATATGGTTGCCCAACTCATTCAGAATGACTCTGGGTGGCCTACAGAAATAAAACCCCAAATACGAAACCAAATAAACTCCAAACTTTCTGCAACTCTGTTCTGCACAATATTTTCAAGATTGTGGATCTCTGAGTTTTAGTGAGGTTTTTTTTAAAAAAAATTACCCATTCTGTACAAAATAATTACCCATTCTATACACTCACTGGAGAAGAGCCTAATGCTGGGAAAGACTGAGGGCAAAAGAAGAAGAGGGCGACAGAGAACCAGGTGGCTGGATGGAGTCACTGAAGCAGTAGATGTGAGCTTAAATGGACTCCAGAAGATGGTAGAGGACAGGAAGGCCCGGAGGAATGTTGTCCGTGGGGTCGCGAAGGGTCGGACACCACTTCACAACTAACAACAACACAAAATAACCTCAAAACAAATGAGAAAGCTAGAATGAAGGATAGAATTTCTCAAATGCAGAAGCTTCAATACTGACATGTCACAAACATATAGGCATGTTTGCATGAACCTGTGACCTATACTATAGATGTTGTTAAGCAGGGAAAGAAGCATGTAGCACTTCTAAGTCTCTGAATCAGACAAATAGTATAAGTGGAGCAAATCTGTAGAACTAAAATAGTATTTGTATAATATACTTCCCGGAAATGGAAAAAAGTCTGACTCATCAAAGATCACAATATTTATAAAACAAATAACTTGGCTCAGCATTTCAGTTTCGTACAAATAATTCTGGCAATTCTCGCATATGTACAGCATTTATAAAATTGCAATACTGATTGTAGATTTGGATTTGAAATTAATTTGGTGATTTGGATTTAATATGGATATTAGACATGATTTCCCCTTCACTCTTACTTTTAATTAACTTTTTAATTGAGATTTAAATGAGTTCTAATGAACACAATTGGTAGCCTAATTGATTTGCTGCCACAGCATAGGGAGTGATCAGTACACAGCCCGCATTTTAATAAACTATTTTTGCATGTCAAACAGTTTAGTATTAGTATTTTGGTAGAAGTTGGCTAAAAATAATTGGTCACTTTTTGACTGCAAGCAACTTTTTAATGCATGCGTTGGGATCATAAAATTCCATGATTCCCTTTTCTGTTCGAACCTGTAGTGTGAAACCTAAGTTGTTGAAAAAGACTTTTTAAAGTTCTAAAAAATTGATGTGTTTATAATTTATCAAAAGACAATGCACAGACAGCAAAAGACACTACGATACATAAAACACTAAAATAATTAGATGTTAGTAATGTTTCACATAATTACTCTGATTTCTTCTTTAAAAAAAAAGAAAATAAGATAAATTTCTGAAAACGATATTCGTTTATCATGTTACGAACAATGAGCGGGTGAGAAAATATATTATGACATAGTTAAACACAAGGCATAATTTCGAAACTGCATAAATTACATGTTTTCCCCTATTATGATCCAGACAGACAAAATGAACATTTTTGAAAGAAAATGACCATCGCGTGATTAATTGCAAGCTCGCAGATTTTGCAGCTTCAAGAGTAAATCAACTGCTAAGAAGTGCTAACTTGCTAAAATATAAACTAATTTTAGTCTCTGGATATTAAAATATAATCCATCTTCTTTCTCCATTGGGAAAGCTAATTAGAAATTGTGACTGGCATAAGAAGAAGGAACTGTGAACACTGGGATTAAGTTTGCTTGCATGCAACCTGAACTCAGGAAAAGCTGGTGACTTCTTTGCACATTGTATTGAACTGCTTACACTCAAGTATGAGTGAAGCTTAAAATGTGTAAAGATAGAACGGTTTTTGCCTAAACGAAACAGTAAATGTCAACAAAAACTAAATATCCTGGGGTTCCAATAGCCACAATTCATCTATAGTACATATTATGTCTTAAATCCAGTGGTGGGTTGCAGGCGGTGCGCCCTGGTATGGGTGTACCGGTGCCTGCCCGGAGCACCGGGTACCATTCCGGTACAGTGCTCTGGAGGGCCCACCCACCCACACCTACCCACACACACCCACCCATCCACCCACATCCACCCACCTGAGCGCCTTACCTGTATTTGAGCTCTTTGGCGCTTCTGCGCACACCCACAGAGCACACAGTGCCTGCGCGACACTTTGCGATGCAGCTGGAGCATCGCAGAGGCTCACGGAAGCATCCAAGAGGTAAGGATGCATGTGCTCACTGCGCGTATGCTACGCGTGTGTGCGCATGTTCATATAGTGGACGCTGGGCCCAGGATCCGGAACCCACCACTGCTTAAATCGCAGAATCACTGACCAATAAACAGTTTTGGGGAAGTGAAGTACAATTCCAAATCCAGAGCTACATTTTCATCTTTTGGGTTAGAGTAGAATTCACTACCCTCTATGTGCATTGCTGAAGCATTTTATCTTCCTCTTCAGTTCACTGTATTCTTTGTCCTTTTACCTGATTAGATCAGTGGGCAAATCAGCAATGATTAGATATTTGCTTCCTTCACAAGAGATGCAGAAACAGAAACCCAAAATTCAGGTCTTTTGCCAATCTCGCAGAGGGAAATCTAGCATATTATATATTGTATACTGCCAAAAGCGGGGGAAGTGCAGAGGAGTCATGTGTGGGCATGCCCGCACCCATAATTCTAGGTGCATGACCCCCCCTGCACATGCCCATGCGACCCCCGCTTTTTGCGTGTGATGGGCCAATTTTTTTGCCCTCCCCAGACTCCAGAGACTTTCTAGGAGTCTGGGGAGGGTGAAAATGCCCCCCAACCCCTGGAGGCTTGCTTGAAAAACGGCCCTATGAGCAACCCGGAAATCCGTTCCTGAACCTCTGGGTTACCTGTAGGGCCATTTTTGTCATAGCTCTGAAATGTGTTTTCCATTCATTTGTTTATGAATGAATTAGACTCCGAGTTATGCCCATAGCAATCTTAGAGCAAGTGTAAGTATTTATTATAATTTTCTTGAGTTTCAATTCCTTAGAAATATCTGCGGAAGTCTAAATGGTTTCCTTCCTTCCTTCCTTCCTTCCTTCCTTCCTTCCTTCCTTCCTTCCTTCCAACATTTGGCACATAAAATATTGGATTGAAGTTTATAATTTGCCTCCATTTGTTCCCTTTGGCTGTTTCTCTGAGGCACCATAGAATCCTGTTCTGACCCCCCTCTGTACAGTGAGTCACGCCGACACAAGGTTACTGTTAGCCACACTTTATTCACAGTAATTACTCACAGACAAGACTTTGGCAGCAACCCAGACTCCCACAGATAAGAAATACACACAAGAGATTCTCAAGCTTAGTAAAACGGTTGTGTTCTGCAAAAGGTCTCCTCCCAAAGTCTCTTCTTATATGCTCTCTTGGGATGAGCCTAATCACAACCACCTGGGCCTGATTATCTTCTATGTCTCCATAATTGCTGCCTGCGCTTCTCCGCCATCCTCTGCCTGGCGTCTGGGACCAACTCCCTTTGCTCTTCTCCATTGCTCCAGGGCCTGACGTCTTCACCATTGCTCCAGTGCCTGACGTCAGGGACAAACTCCCTTTGGCTTTCACTGCTGCTCCATGCCTCAGGCACCTCCTGGTGGCCAACCAGCCTCTCTGGTCCCTGCTCAGAGTCTGAACCCTGCCCACGGTCTTCCACATCCTCCAGCACCGACTCATAGGGTCCCTCGCTATCAGAGTCTGTCGGCAGCTCCAACGGCTCCTGCTGGGCCACAACAGAATCCTATCAGTACAAATGTATTGGTCTTTGTAGCAAATTAAGAGAGTTGCAAACACTGGGAGTAAATAAGGTACTTTGCATATTGGATTGGATTGGATTTATTCGACTTGTATGCCACCCTATTCCCAAAGGGATTCAGGGTGGCTGAACAAAAGCCAAGGGGAGGGGAACAAATACAAAAAGTAAGACAAAAATAAGACAACAATACAGACAATTTAAAAAACACAACAAGCACAACCAATTCGAGTAGGGGTGGAACTCAACAACCCCAGGCCTGCTGGGACAGCCAGGTCTTAACAGCTATACAGAAGGCCTGAAGGGTGGCGAGGGTCCGAATCTCCATGGGGAGATCGTTCCAGAGGGCCAGAGCAGCCACAGAGAAGGCCCTCCTCCGGGTGGTTGACAGCCGGCATTGGCCGGTAGATGGAATTCGGAGGAGGCCTAATCTGTGGGATATAATGGGTCTATGGGAGGTAATTGGCAGAAGGCGGTCTCTCAAGTACCCAAGTCCAATACCATGTAGGGCTTTATAAGTGACGACTAGCACCTTGAAGCATATCCAGAGACCAATAGACAGCCAATGCAGCTCGCGGAGGATAGGTGTAACGTGGGTGTACCGAGGTGCACCCACAATCGCTCGTGCGGCTGCATTCTGGACAAGCTGAAGTCTCCGAACACTCTTCAAGGGCTGCCCCATGTAGAGCGCATTGCAGTAGTCCAGTCTTGAGGTCACAAGGGCATGAGTGACTGTTGTAAGAGCCTCCCGGTTCAGGTAGGGATGCAATTGGTGCACCAGGCGAACCTGGGCAAATGCCCTCCTGGTCACAGCCGACAGATGGTGATCTAAAGTCAGCTGTGGATCCAGGAGGACTCCCAAATTGCGAACCCTGTCTGAGGGGCGTATAATTTCACCCCCCAGCCTGAGAGATGGAATACCTGGCCAATTTGTGGGAGGAAAAAACACAAGCCACTCGGTCTTGTCAGGATTGAGAGCCAGCTTGTTCACCCCCATCCAGACCCTAACATCTTCCAGGCACTGACACATCACTTCAACCGCTTCACTGAGTTGGCACGGGGCGGACAGATACAATTGAGTATCGTCCGGACACTGGTGGTATTTTATCCCGTGCCGTCGGATGATCTCTCCCAGTGGCTTCATGTAGATGTTGGCTTCAGGCACGTTCCTGCTGACCACGGCACACTTCTTTATCAGTCAGAGCTTTAGATATGAAAATCTCAGTAATGCAATAGTTCTGGAAGTACGCCCCTTTAATTCAGTCCAAGATCTGAGAAAAACAGGGCCTTGCCGGGATTAGTAACAGCCAACAATATTTTGGCGCCAAAATGGAAGTCCCAAGGAGCTGCAGATCTGCGCAGTGGTAAAACAAAGAATGGCCCGAGGAAGCCAAACTCCCTGCAGCTGCTTTCAACAGTCTTCCTGGGGAGGGGGAGACCTGCCTGGAGACCCAGAGCGAGATCCCAAATTAAGGAGCCCTCCCAGCGGGGATCTGCTGTGGAAACCAGGTTGCAGCAAAGCAAATGGCTTGAGAATAAAGCACTCTGCATTTTTTCTGTCCAAAATGGCCGCTGCAAGCTACGGAGCACACCGGGGAGCTGCCGGCAGTTCAGAGAGCTCAGTAGAAGCTCCGTTCTAAATTTAGAGTACCGGCAGTGAACTCGGAGGGTCCCTACCTGCCTACCTGCCCTCAGAGCTCGCCAGCAGCCGCTGACGAGCCTCCCGGTGGTTCCTCAACCGCAATTATCGCGGAAGGTAGCCGCGCTCCGAGCACCTGTTTCGGGCTGCAATTAGGCGTGAATCTTTATCCAGTGAATTTTTAAAGAATCCTAACACTATATACTAAACACAAAAATAAGAAAAAAGGCTACACTAACTACTTGGAGAGTCCAATTTGCTGTTCAAGGACTAGAACTCCCCAACTGCATCCTTTTAGGGCGACTGAGTTTTTAAAACTGAGCCTCTGTGGGGAACAGGAGACGTGGCTACACAAAGATCTGAACTCAGTCCTTGAGCAGCAAGCTGAAGTTAACCCATGCTTGGACACTCCAAGCAGCACCTAGGAGAATAAAACCATTCTCATCTGGACCCCTTGTAAATATAGGTATGCCTCATTGACCAACAAAAAGCAACAATATGATTTCGGAGCTTTTTCAATATCTCTAAGGCATGTGGGGAAAAGAATGATTATCACAGGCTTAGAGATCACACCGAGAATGGATTTGGTATGTCTAGTTTAATTACAGTAATGTTTAATTAAAAACGGTCTTCAGACTAAAGCGATGTAGATTCTGAGCATCAAATATTCTCTTCCTGACCAACGATGACATATAATTGTTGCTCAAAGTTTTATCTCCTCTGTCATTTCCTTTTAGCCAGTCCCCTGTTCCTTTTAACTGGATTTATGTGTGGCACTCATCACACACACATAGAGATTGGGGTTTGTTTTTCCCTGCTGGTGATGCTCTGTGGCAAGAGAGAAGCCACGAGAATCTATCTAACACAATCCTGGAAGTCGTCCCAAATTAAAACTATCAGGACAGCAACATTTGGGCAATGTTCCTGCAAAAGCAGCCAGGACAGTACAATTAATGCAAGGATGATACCTTTCTGCTATCTCAAAATTGGAGGATGGCAGGTTAACAGACTGTCTGCCTACATCTTACAGAATAAGGTGACTTGAAAGTTTGTAAGTGGCCAATCTTTATTCAGTTAATCACAGTTAAATAAAGCCAAGTTTGTAAACTTGTGTAGCAAGCTTACTTTTCTACTACCCAAACCATTTCTGTCATAATTGGACACTATCTTGAACGTTGGGCACTATCTAACAAAATGAAAATTCAATAGTGAATAAAGTAAGATTATACATTTAGGCAAGAAAAACAAAATGCCCAGGTACGGTATATGTAGTACCTTGTTCAATAGTAGTAACTGTGAGAGAGATCTTGGAGTCCTAGTGGAAAACCATTTAAATATGAGCCAGCAGTGTGCAGCAGCTGCCAAAAAAGCCAACACAGTTCTAGGCTGCATAAACAGAGGGATAGAATGTGTTAATACCACTTTATAATGCCTTGGTAAGGCCACACTTGGAATACTGCATTCAATTTTGGTCACCACAATGTAAAAAAGGATGTGGAGACTCTAGAAAGAGTGCAGAGAAGAGCAACAAAGATGATTAGGGGACTGGAGGCTAAAACATATGAAGAACGGTTGCAGGAATGGTATTTCTAGTCTAATGAGAAGAA
This sequence comes from Thamnophis elegans, assembly GCF_009769535.1. Taxonomy (NCBI): domain Eukaryota; kingdom Metazoa; phylum Chordata; class Lepidosauria; order Squamata; family Natricidae; genus Thamnophis; species Thamnophis elegans. Next base: position 34,647,916 of record NC_045541.1, on the reverse strand, counting down.
GGACTAGGGGTGACATGATAGCAGTGCTCCACTTGAGAGACCGCCTACTGCCTCCCAAAGACCCATTAGATCACACAGGGTCGGCCTCCTTCGGGTTCCGTCTACCAGCCAATGCCATCTGGCTACCACCCGGGGGAGGGCCTTCTCTGTGGCAGCTCCGGCCCTTTGGAATGAACTCCCCGCAGAGATTCGGACCCTCACCTCTCTCTAGGCCTTCCGAAAAGCCGTCAAAACCTGGCTGTGCCAGCAGGCCTGGGGTTGATGAGTTCCCTTCCCCTCTCGACCTGTGTGGCTGTGTAACTCTTGGCTATTTTAACTATTTGTATTGTACTTTGTGTTCCCTTTCCCCCCTTTGAGTTGTTCGCCGCCCTGGGTCCCTCTGGGAATAGGGCGGCATATAAATAAAAGAAATCAATCAATCAATCAATATCTCAGGGGCTGCCACAAAGAAGAGGGAGTCAAACTATTCTCCAAAATACCTGAGGGCAGACAAGAAGCAATGGGTGGAAACTAATCAAGGAGAGAAGCAACTTAGAACTGAGGAGAAATTTCCTGACAGAATAATTAATCATTGGAATAACTTGTCTCCAGAAGTTGTAAATGCTCCAACACTGGAAGTTTTTAAGATGTTGGATAACCATTTGTTTGAAGTGGTGTAGGGTTTCCTGCCTAGGCAGGGGGTTGGACTAGAAGACCTCCAAAGTCCTTTCCAACTCTTCTCTTCTATAATCTAGAAAACTTTTCTCATCTCCATCTTTTCCGGATTTAATCCCCAGCTCCTTCAGGTGGATTGAAAATTTTAAAAAAAACCTTCCCAGAAACCTCGTAGAGCTATTGCCAGTCAGTGTAGGCAGTGCCAAACCGGATAAGCTACAGTAATTAACTCTTCTGCGATTCTCAATGTCTCCTTTTGTCGCTGACATTGCATGCTCTCCTGTGCAATTCTACCAGGTGCACACACGTTTGAAGTCCAGATTGTGACAAGGTTTTTGTTTTTTATTTTGCTAGTTCTCACACCACATCTTGTAGAACAGCCACACCATCAGTTCCTTTCTGGATCCATCCCAAATCATGTTGGGAAATGCTTGGAAGGGGAAAGCGGCCTGATCAGGCGATGAATTTTGGTTTTGGGCTGAGAGTTGGGTTATTGCAGTGGTTCCCAAACTTGGCAACTTTAAGACTTGTGGACTTCAACTCCCAGCAGAGCTGGCTGGAGAATTCTGGGAGTTGAAGTCCACAAGTCTTAAAGTTGCCAAGTTTGGGAACCACTGGGTTATTGGGTTGAGAGGGGACCCCAAGAGGATGAAGGGGGAAGAACCCCAGGAGACCAACTGTGCTTGAGTCCTTCTGCAGAAGAAGCAAACCTCTAGAGAACCAGAGTACAGATAGTCCTCGACTTACGACCACCACTGAGTCCAAAAATTCTGTTTTGATCTAAGTGGGAAATTTGTTAAGTGAGCTTTGCTCCGTTTTACCCTCTTTCTTGCCCCCGCTGTTAAGTGAATCACCGCAGTTGTTAAATTAGTAACACAGTTGTTAAGTGAATCTGGCCTGCCCATTAACTTTGCTTGTCAGAAGCGTGCAAAAGGTGGTCGCATGACCCCGCAGCGGTTATAAATAGGAGTCCGTTGCCAAGCGTCTGAATTTTGATCACGTGACCGTGGGAATGCTGCCATGGTCGTAAGTATGGAGAACGGTCTTACGTCACTTTTTTCAGTGCCGCTGTAACTTTGGACAGTCACTAAGTTGTAAGTTGAGGACTACCTGAATGTGCTGATTAGGAGGAGAAACGAAATGTTGGCAAGGAGTTCCAGCAATCGCTTTGGCAGCTTGTTTGACAGGAAGAGCGGGAGAAAGCATGGAAACGGGAAAGCTGTCCCTTTTTTACACGGCTGGGGTCGGTCTCTTTCGCTAGAATCTCCGTATCCTAGTGGTAAAAAGAGATTGGACACAGAGGAAAGGAATCAAGGCGACTCTAGTTTTTCGATGCCTGTTTTTCCTCCTGCGTTAGGGAGATAAACTGATGCTCTGGGGTTTCTTTCAGATGCCACCAAGTGATGAGCATGCTTCGGAGGGGAATCTCCCTTATTGTCAGGGCTCTTTAAAAAGATCCTCAGTTGCCAGGTCCATGATATCATCTAGAGTCTCTTTGAAATTTCCTCTGTGCCTAAAAAGACAAAGCATTCCCTTTCAATTAACACTCTTGGAGAGTTTTTCTGGCGCAGGAACTCAATTAACTCTTTGCTGGCCTGGCTAATTTCTGCATTTTAAAAAAGTAGTCTGATAATAACAAAATTGGAGCACTCAATCCACAGGGTAGCCATTAAGCCCACTCCGTGATTGTGCTGTCTGCATTCAGACCACAATTACTGTCAGAGCATGGCACGGGGAGCTAGTTTTTGTACGCAAACAAGAATACCATTCATTACAGACCTCCTCTTCAATCAAATACAATCTATACTTTTTAAATGAATATTTGAGAAAGAGAAATATAATTTGGACTTCAGAAACCTGCAAGACGATTATTATTCTTTTAAGAACATGAGGGTGGGGTTCTTTTTCTCCCCCTGGTACATTTACAGACAGACATTGGAGAAGGCACCAGAACTGAGATGGATAGTTTGAGAACTAAGCATTTGGGGAGGCAAGTGGCTTTAAGGAAAAGGAGAAGCAAACTAAGGCATTGTTAAGTAGAGGGGTTGTGTTTTTTTTTTTAACTTTGATGTAACTTTTTAAAAATCCTATACATTTTGGAGGATTCCAGTTGAGTGGGTTCAATTTAAGTGCTTCCTGACTTGCTAAATGCGTGGAAATGTTTTAATGTTTTCTTTCCAGATAATTAGATAAAGTCCAGTAGAGATTTTCAAAGTTTCACCTGTGTTACTTGTGCTAGAATATATTTGAATGCTACCTGCATTTTCTGCATCGTGTAAGGAGTGATACAGAAAGTGAGAGTAAAATAAATGAATTCCAAAGCCATGTGAATATTAGGTCTCTCTCTCTCTCCCTCCCTCCCTTCCTCCCTCCCTCCCGCTCTCTCTTTAGATCAATATGTTTTTGTGAGCTCTCAAAAGGCCTCCAGGGTCAATGTTTTTTAAAAAGTGATACTGTAGTATGTATCATTTTCTGCACGGATTGGTTATGTACCAGATATATTTGTTCAATACAACATGGGTCTGCATTTGTGGCCCAGAAGGTAACATTGGAAATCATAATTTTAGTTAAGATTGTGCGGATATTTCCCCCTTCCTCCTATCTAGACTTTCTACAATAGAGAATTGAAGTCAGCAATTTTGTATACAGTGTCTGACCCAAAGAGCATTTAGAGGAGAAGAACAGAGACATGGGTCCACATCTTAGTTTCAAGAAAATTATTAAGATAGGCTAGGAGATTGCCCTGGATCCAATCAGACAAAACCAGACGCTTCTACCTCTTAAAAGTCTGATGCCAGGTCACTTTTGTGATTGAGAACATACTAACATTCTAACTAGCATTTGTTTATTGGTACTTGACAATATTTTTAATTTTCTGAAATACCTTGAGACAAATCTCCTCAACCTGGTGCTTCCAAATGTGTTGGGACAATACGGAAAGAAGGAAGGAAGGAGGCCGGGAGAGGGGGGGAGGAGGAAAGAAGGCAGGAGGAAGGCAACAGGGAGAGAGGAAGGAAGGAAATCCTTTTGCCAGATAGATCCACTTTGTATTGTATTAAGTCCTAAGATCAGTATTAGATTTAGATGACATCTGCTAGTTGCCCACTGAATCTCTCTATGGCAGAGAAATGCTACCCAACCCCTAGTCATTTATATGGAACAATATGGTAGCTTCTGCTATTCGGTTTGATGAAGAGCATTCTGTTACAATTAACTAAGGTTCTCATCATGAAGTTGGCTTTCCTTATGTGGAAAGTTATCACCCAGCCCTCTCCCATAAAAATGAAATATCCTAGGAAATATTGAAATGGCAGAATATTATATTTCCCTGGATGTGAAAAGGAAGAAACATGTTTTAAAAAGACAGAGTAGCTCGCTGCAGCTTCCTGCCCACCCCCCTTTGTCAATGGGCCATTAAGATGCCCAGGCCATCTTTACATAATAAAGAGTTTTTCCCTTCTGCTCAGCTCGCCTTCAGGAATGACTAGCCATCACCCACTCCCCACATGGCATCTGAGAACTCAACCAAACCTGGATTCAAAACACAGCCTAGAGAGTTGCCCCTGCATGGCCCCATGGGAGTCTGACAACCAATCAGAATACAAGCTCAAGATCAAAGGCCAGAGAGGGCACAAAACCAGGAACTTTCAGCATCTCAGCCCTTCCTTCTCTTCTTCTTGCCAACATTGAAGCATGTGATCACCTTTTCTGTTCAGGACTCAAGCCATGTGCTCCTGTCCACCATTAAAACCATCTTTCCAAGCAGCTTCCATGTCTCCACTGTCTTTTTCCCCACTTGGAGCCGAACCCAGAAAGACATTTCTTTCATCACTTAGGTGTGGAATAGAAGATCCATCAACATGCAAAGAGCACACTCCCAGTTGAGTTTTGCACTTGCAAAGAAAAGTAGCATTTTTTTCATTCTAGGAAAAGCATTAGGAAAAATGGAGTTATCGGTATTACGCTCAATTCTTGAATAAAGTAAAAAAAAAAGTGAAGGCTAACAGTAGTAGTTGTAGTAGTAGTACTAATAGTACTACTAGTAGTAGTATTAATAATCACAGCAACTTTAAAAAGTGCTTTGAGACTTTAGAACTCAAACAGACAAGGATCTTCCTCATAACACTCCAGATTTAGTAACTGCCAATGAAAAAGACACAAAGTCTAGATCAGTGTTTCTCAACCTTGGCGACTTTAAGTCCTGTGGACTTCAACTCCCAGAATCCCCCAGCCAGCACAGCTGGCTGGGGGGTTCTGGTAGTTGAAGTCCACAGGACTTAAAGTCGCCAAGGTTGAGAAACACTGGTCTAGATAGTAGATGTTGCGGTACCTGGAGACGGCAGAAGAAAAAGAACAGGAGAAAATCTCAAAACACAAAGACCTGCATATAAATGTAGAACAACTGTGGCAAAAGAAAGCCAAGACAGTACCAACAGTAAATAAGGGTGCGATCCCAAAACAATTGAAGTACTATTTGAACACCATCGACATTGACAAAATCACCCTCAGTCAGTTGCAAAAGGCAGCTTTACTTGGTGTAGCTTACATCCAGCAAAGGATACCACCATCTGCCCATCCTCAGTCCTTGGCAAAGACTTGAAAATGCCAAATCTAGCCTAAACATCTGACAGTGCAACAAACCATCGCATCATTTTGCACTTCGCAAGAGCTGTTTTCCAATTCATCCTTTCTCCTAATAGCACAGATCTGAGCCAAAGAAAATTAAAAACCCGAATTTTACAAGGAGGTCCAAAGTCTTCAAGTTTGAATTTCCAAGGCGGACTTAGCCGAATAGCCCGTTCCAATCCACATTTTTATGTGGTGTGCGTGCAAGAGCGTAATTTGCTCAAATTCTAGTAAAAGTAGACGCCAGCTAAGTTATCTGTTACCACTTTGCAACTGTAAGTCCTTTCTCCTCTTGGCTAGGTTTCTTTCCTCGTAGCAAGGAAAGTTCCGCGAGCAAGCATTATTCCCCGCTTATGTGTGCCACTCGTGCATGGGAGTGAAACGTGTTAACCTTTAAACAGTTTCGAAGTTGGTGCAGTTAATAGGCAGGACAGATAGTTACAAAGTCCTGATTAACTACAGAATACGGAGACATGTGAAAACTTGTACATAGCAAAAGAAAAGAGACAGCAGCTGTTACTTACCAGCCCGGAACACACCGCCAGGTACGGTTCTCTCCCCGGTCTGGGATTCAAAACAGCAACACTGCCCTCTTTTGGCAGAAACGAGCACCGCACTCACCGCATTCGCCTTCCCCGAATCCAGACGTCTCTCTCTCTCCCCCCCCCACCGGAATACTTGGCGCAACGGGAGGCTTGAAAAATGGAAATTAGGTTTAAAAGTCGTTGGGGGAAAGGAAGCGGGGGGGGGGAGGAACCACCCAAGCTCCACGCACAGTATTACGGTTCTAAAGGACCCTCTGTGGAAGGGCGTAAGTGGGCAGGAGGAGGAAGTGAAATCTCTGCAGCCCATTTTGTTCTGCTTTGTTTCAGAGATATTGGGATGTGTGAAGTCTTTCCCCCTGGGGTTGGCTGCTTTAATGTGCAAGACACCTTCCCCCCCAAAAAAGTACTCCAGAGTAGGTACACAGGAACCGAACTACCCTTGTAGATTCTCTTCCAGAAAGACACCCAACCAAGACCTTCTGAAACTGTGAGAAACTTGGCCCAAATTGGGGGGGGGGGGCACATGCAGCATCTATTTCTCATTCTCATCTACAAGAGAAAACCTCTTTCTTTTCTTTCTTTTTCTTTTAAAAAGCTGGTCTTTTCATTTGGATTTTTTTTTCTCAGATGCCAGCTAAGGGAGCTCCTGGATTGGCTCCATGACCTTTAGTGAACATCAGGTTAGTGTCAGTCTATCTTTGGTACAATTAGTAACTGCAGCTCCGTTTTGACTGCAGGCAGGCAAGCTGCAACTCTGCACCAGAGAAGGAAGGCTCTTTTTTTTTTTTGCTTTCCAATATCCGACTCAGGTTTTTCAGCCATTACTATGTTCTTTTGCAAGGAGGGCACAATATTTCTCTAATCCATTGAACAATTTCCCGGTGCAATAAATGCACACAATTTCCCCATTCCTTGATAGGCTCAAAAGCCTGACAGCGTGTGTTCTAACTTGGGGAATAGCTGACATATGGAAAAAGTATTACATTAATTACAATAAATCTGAGAGAGAAATTGGCTGCAGGAGGGAAAAGAATTTCTGTCTGAGCCCCCGCCCCCCTCCAGACATCTGCTCAGGTAGACCAGTGAGATGAACCGGTCAGCTGACTCAGTTTCCAGAATTCTTCTGGATTAGGACTAATTGCTACGAATAAGCATGTTTTTGTGGCATGCCTGTTTTGTAATGGATTTTTGAAGTCACCTTTATTATTATCAGGACGCCTCAACTAACTTTAGAAATTGGCAAAGTGGACACCAGTTTTCTATCGTCTACCATTGGGCTTTCTGTAAGTTCCAGGTCTGTTACAAGCTTGATAATTTCTGATGCACATTATTTGATGGCTTACAGTGATTCTTTAAAAAAAAAGACAGTCCAAAATAAATTAAGAGGTAATGAAGTTGAGTTACCTGAGCCTTTAGTCTTGGGGTAACTTGGAGTTAATTCTTGATCAGGGTAGTTTGTAAATTACAAAATGGGAGAGAGGATCTGATTCCCCCCCCTTTTTTTGCTTGCTGACAGCTTTTGAAGGCTAAAAAAAAGGTAAGATTTGGTTAAAACTATAGTGAATCACCTGTGAGACTTGTAGATTTCACTTAACACTTGCCCATTCCTTAATCTAGTACCATGGAAATGCATTTGTTTATTAGGGTGAGAATGTGGGAGTGGTTAAAATCATAACCACTCTTCTTTCCAGTTGTTGAATATATAGGTAATCCTCAATTTACGATCACAATGAAGCTCAGAATTTCTGTTGCTAAAGCGAGACAGTTGTTAAGTGACTTTTGCCCCATTTTATGACCTTTCTTGCCACTGTTGTTAAGTGAATCACTGCAGTTGTTAAGTTAGTAATATGGTTGTTAAGTGAATCCGGCATCCCCATTGACTTTGCTTGTAAGAAGTATGCCAAAGGTAATTTATGATCCTGGGAGACCACAATCATTCATAAATATGGGGATGCTATAACGGTCTTGTGAAAAACAGTCATGTCACATTTTTCCAGTTCTGTTGCAACTTCAAATGGTTACTAAGTGAACTGTTATAAGTCGAGGACTACCTGATAATTTCTGCCAAAAGTCTGTAGAGAGTCTCAGTCATCCAGTCATAAAGGTGCTTTTTTTCAGGAGGCAACTGGACTTTCTTTCTTTTTTTTTCTTTAGAAGACGTTTTGTTTCTCATCTAAGAAGCTTCTTCAGCTCTGACAGGATAGCAGGGAATTTATTTCTGCCACTTTTCAGTTTAAATAAGCACTCAAAGCTAACATATTTTCAGTTAACCATGAAAAGGCTGGGAAAAAAGGACAAATCTTTACAGATTTCCAGAGCATCATATTCAGCTCACCAAGAAGTGTGTCCCATAGCCTGGGAAAATCATCTGAATGCCAGACAGGAGGACTTCTGACTATTGAGGCATCTGCCAAATATCTTATGCTGCACATCTTAGCAAATGCAAAGATATGTAGCGCAAAAGGGAATCCGTCAGATAGTTGTTTGCAGGGACAGTTGAATGGAAAGCTGAATGGTTACATGAATCAGCTCTAACCTGCTGTTGGTCCCACAAAACTAATCAGGTGATCATTCACTTTTTTTGCAACTGTGATACTTCGCACCGGAAGACAAACCAGGAGTTGAGGGGGGTTTGAATTAATATGAATTTCACCATCAAAACAATCAGACCTGATACAGGTAGTCCTGGACTTACAATCATTCATTTAGTTACAATGGTACTGAAAAAAGTGACTGATAACCATTTTTCACACTTACAACCTCTGCAGCATGGCCACGGGATTTACATACATATGTGCGACAACTGGTTCATATTTATGACGGTTGCAGTGTCCCAGGGTCATGGGATCCCCTTTTGTGGCCTTCTGACAAGCAAAGTCAACGGGGGTATCCAGATTCAGTGCTACTAATTTAAGAACCACAGTGGTTCATTTAACAAATGTGGCAAGAAAAGTCATAAGATGGGGCACTTAACTCACTTAACAAATTTCTCACTTAGCAACATAAATTCTGGGCTCAATTGTGATCCTAAGTCGAGGACCACCTGCTAGAGGGATGCCTTTACAAAATAAAACTGGTTTTGGTAATCTTCACTTCAGGTAAAGCAATTCAGTTAGGAGTGGATATGGTGTTTACTCTCAGATTTCTTAGTTAACTGGACAATTGTGCCGAGTTTCCTCATGGCACAAGCACACTCACACACAGCATCCTTGCTTACAACATCCCAAACTACTTTTCTTCCCCCTAATTGTTATTTTCATTTGATTCCCCTTTTGATCCTAAGGAATTTGCTTACTATTACCTGCCAGAGAATAGGTCCTTGTGCAAATTCCTCCTGACAGCAATATGCAAACTCTTATTATGCTAAAGAAGAGGTAGATTCCAATAGTAATAAATGTCTTTTGTGTAGATGTGCATATTGATTTTCAGAAGCATCCGTAAAGCTCTACGCTAATTATCTGGGCAGCCATTTTCTTTGGATTCAAGAGTTGGAGCTCTTCAGTCACGTTTTCGAGAAGCATTCCCTCCTCAAACCTCCCTCCCTCCCTCCCTCTCTCTCTCTCTCCCTCCCTTCCTCCCTCCCTCCCTCTCTCTAGTTCCTCACTGTTTTCAGATGGGGGAGGGAGATGAGGAGAAACTTAACTAGTACTCACTCTCTTAACTAGTACATAGAGGTCATTATTGCTGTAAATGCAGGGGGCAGCTAATCTGCATCTGATACTGCATCAAAAGTAAAAGTCCCTCAAAGACCAGTTCTTGAATCCTCCAGAAGAGAAATAACCCAGTACTTATTCTTTCTGTTCATAAATGAATAGAAGTGTGATATTTCCTATTGAACAAAGGTAAATGGAAAAGGAAAAGCAGAAACAGGTGATACCTCAAACACTTGGCAAATTCAGGAGGAAAGAAAATAACTCCTCCCCAATTCATTCCATGTAGGCATAGGTATGCGTGCATGTACTGTACTTCTTATTTGTTGTCACATAACTCTTTGTGTAGGTGTGGCGGTCACCCATGGCCCAGTGCATAACAGGGCATGTGCAGCCACGCTGAACCACACAGGAAAAAACAAACGCCATAACATCCTGATAGTTCATAACATAACATCCTGATAGTTCGCTCTAGATGTGCCTTACCCAACGATGCCCAGGATTTGACCATATATAGACAGAACTTCCCTGAGCAGTAGATTAGCAATTGTAGTTTGACAGGCTGTTTTTAATCACATGCTGATTGCTCCTCCTGCCTTTGTCCTATCTCAATAAAAGGGGCTACCAGACTCCATTCTGGGTCGCCTCATCCCGAGAAAGCTCGTGTCCGTGTCTTTTCTCAACATTGGCCTCATGGGCGACCCACGGGTACTTCACACTTATTCATATATACAGGTAATCCTAGAATTAACAATCATAACAGCAGCCTTCCCATTGTGATCGAAATTTGTGACAGTTGTAAATTGGGTCACCCGTCCTTTTTTTGTTTTTGTTTACAGCAGTTGTCAAGCAAACAGTGTGGTTATTATGCAAACCAGTGGTTTGCTAGGGGCACGGTTTTGCCGAAAACCAGAAGTGAATGCCAGGTTTCAGTGAGACTGTTATAAAACACAGTCATGTGACCTCAGCATGCGGCAAAAAAGCCCTAAATGGGACCTGGGCTGATCACCAGAAGTTCAGTCGCATGACTGTGGGAGAGCCATCTTCAGAAATTCAAATCCAGGTCGTAGGTACCTATTAGAGTTCTGTGATAAGTTGTAAGGTTGTAAGTCGAGGACTACATGTATGCATGTTCAATTTACAGGTTGCCCAACTCCACACCACGACTCCCCATTCTGTCATGTTACCATGGTACTAAAAAATTGTCCAAAAAATTCCCCCATTTCTTGAAAACTGTCTCCTATAGTTGCTTTGCAAGCCAAGTTAGATTCATAATCAGAAGTTCTGTCATTTGGATTTTCGGAGAATTCATTTTCAGCTTGTTGACTGGATGCCATTTCCTATGTGAGATGATTGAAGGTCAATTGGAGGTCGTCTTGGATTCATCATTCCTGCTTGATGAGCTGGCAGCAGCTATGGCCAAGAAGGCCTTTGCACATCTTTATTTGGTGTGCCCTTTGTGTCTTTTCCTGGGCACAATTAGCTTCCCTGGCATTCAAGGCAGATAGACATGAAGAGAATGGTGGGCCTACTTCAGAGATTGGAGACAGGATATAGCAGTGGTGTGGAAGTCCCCTGAAGTGAAAAGAAATGCGCTGGATCTTCAACAATCCAAGGGCAAGACATTCTTCTGTATCACCAGCCCACATGGAGTCTCAAACCCACAGAACATCCCAATAAGAATTGTGTGAACTCTATGGTCACAGATGCCAAGAAACTACATGGAAATAGCCATGGCTAGAATGCAGTCTTGCAGGCTAATTCTAACAACTGACAACAGTTTGATCCTGGCTGGCTCAAGATCGACTCAGCCTTCCATCCTTTCGAGGTCGGTAAAATGAGGCCCCAGGTTGTTGTGGAGCAATATGCTGACTCTGTAAACCGTTTAGAAAGGACTGCAAAGTACTGTGAAGCGTTATATAAGTCTAAATGCTATTGCTATTGCTTGCGGGATCCGATGGGTTGACTAGGTTTTTGTGGATTTCAATAATTAACAAAGCTGCCATGCCTATCTAATTTGATTACCAAACCCTATCCATTTGCTTATTCTCCTCTATCAAGCAAAAGTAGAACCTGTCAGATGAATTAGCAGCTTTTTTTTTACAGTATACACTTATTACAAAATGAATTCAATGGAATTAGTGGGGCTTACTCTCAGCTAGGAATTCAATTGCCACCTTACTCACAGCTTAAACGGGCTGACTTGCTAATGAAGAGCGAACAGCAGCTTGCTCTAACCTACCACAGGACTTCCCCCCCCCACCCCAGTTCTGAAGTAGGATTGACAAGGCAGATTTCATGACATGTGATAAATCTGAGGGGTGACAGAAAACATGTAAAAGGAACGAATTATCAGGGCTCATCGGAATGTTAGTTCAGTATATACAAGTTGAAGGATTAAGTCCTGGCTGAGCTTCCGGCACAGAGAAGGTGTCGTGTGGGCTTAGCATGACACTCTGATTAAGATGCTGACAGAGCGCACAAAACCCCATTTGTTGGACATGTCAGATGGATGTGGCATCAGTCTTTGTCTAGGAGAGTTCAGTTTTCTTTCAAAAGATCCATGTGGATTTGCTGTGGGGAGAATAGGTAACGAAAGCAGCAGATTTGCTTAATACAAACAACATACAAAGCACATAACAATGAAAATCAGGGCGATTTCTATAGCGTTGGTAAATGCAGGGAAACACGACGGAGTATATGGAGTGTCCCCTTTCATCTACTTTCCCCAAACAGCTTGTATTATACAGCTAATTCTCCTCCTACCTGGGACTAAATTGTGAAGCCGACTTTACTTTGTGAAAAATAAAATGAGGGAAAATTGGAGCCAACAATGTGTTCTGATTATTCCTATGTTATAGAATATTCTCTCAGGGTGACAAACCATGTTTAACTCACTGGGGATAAATAGGGAGGAATTCCTTCTGATTTACATTCATTCATGTGAGACATTGTTAAGTAGCTACCTTATTATCCAACCAAAGTTAATGCAAGATTTTCATTGCATTTTTTCCATAGCTGTAAGATTTACATTTTTTCAAAATTTTAACTAATCACGGTATTTGTTGCAAAAAAAGTGTGTGTGGGGGGGGAATACTGTTTAAAGTATTTGAACATCAAGATTTTTCTATCCCATTTTTAAAAAATCTGGGTACCTCATTTCCTGTTTTTTTCTGAATAGGGAACCCCCTCTCATATTGTGGTCTCAAAATGACACATATAAATGGTATTTGCATATTTGTCTGTGGAAATTTTAATCAACATTTTCTTCTGTAAACCAGTTGCTCCTCAGGAAAACAGCAAATAATTTTACACAAGCTTACAATCACTTCAGAATTTTTATTTCAAACTTCCCAAAAGAGAAAATAAGAAAGAAAGGGAAAATAAATATTTAATCATATTCATGAAAAGCAATCTTAGTTCTCCAAGTGCTAGCCGTAGGTTGCTAAAAGGCTACCAGCACGAGAGGGAAACTATGTTTGAAGGTACAATAGATGTTAGGAATTCTGAATAAGTGAACAGAATCCTTGGAGCTATTAATATATCCACTTGCAATTTAGGTCCTTCTCTCTCCAGGTTGGTGAAGACCAAGGGTTCCTACTGGTTCGGCTGAGTAGGTAGTAACTCGGCCTGCCACACCCCCGAACCAGTTCTAGCAACGGCGGGACCATCTTGATTTTCGGTTCTGCACATGTGCAGAACAATCTTCATTGCAGAAATTTAATTTTTTCCCCTTTTCTAACATTGTGCACATGCACAAACCTTTTTAGGTGCAAATGCGTGTGCGCGTGGAGCAAAAATAAAATTGTGTGTCGAACCAGCAGTAATGCCAGCAGCAACCCACCCCTGGGGAGGACCTCCAGAGAAGACATGCTTAGGTAGTAAATGTATTATTGAGAGAGGAGATGGTCCTGCCATCTTTGAAAGAAGCAGTGGTCCATCCTCTCCTCAACAAGCTATCAGTGGATCCAATAGAGTTGAACATTTGTATCCTGCCTCCAGAGAGGTTTTCTGAGAAGATGGTTGGCTTGTAGAACCAAAGGGTTTTGGAGGAAATTGGTTGTCTAGATACTTCAATGGGCAGTCTTCTGCACTGGCTCAGGATGTTGTGGGGTATTCTAATGTTTCTCCTCCTTCCTCTGAGCCTGATTCCATTTGAGGGGGGTGGGGGAGAAGTCTAACTTTAAAGGTAAAGGTTCCCCTCGCACATATGTGCTAGTCATTCCCAACACTAGGGGGCAGTGCTCATCTCCGTTTCAAAGCTGAAGAGCCAGCACAGATGTCCGAAGACATCTCCATGGCCATGTGGCCGGCATGACTAAATGCTGAAGGCGCACAGAATGCTGTTACCTTCCCACCAAAGGTGGTCCCTATTTTTCTACTTGCATTTTTACATGCTTTTGAACTACTAGGTTGGCAGAAGCTAGGACAAGTAACAGGAGCTCACTAGGGATTCGAACCACCAAACTGCTGACCTTTCTGATCGACAAGCTCAGCGTCTTAGCCACTGAGCCACCGTGCCCCTTTAGTCTAACCTTAGACTAACCCCTTTAGTCTAACCTTAGACTTTTTGGTGTACCTCTCCCTCTTTTTCTTCACCATCCTCTGTTGCTAAAGAGTGCAGTATTATCAGCATGCTGATGATATTCAGTTGTACTATATATTTTTGCCCCAGCTGACCAAGTGATTATTGAGGTTGTGGGGGGATAAATAAGCTTCAACTCAATCCTAGCAAAATTGAGTAGCTTTGGGTTACAGGTCCTCTTAATCCTAGGATTGGAGAATCTCCATCTTTCTCTTGGGAAGGGGGAGGGGAATGGTGCTCCAGTGCTCAGAGCCAGGACTCCAGTGCTCTGAATATTTTCTTGGACTCCCAACATTTTCTTGTAAACTAATTGGATCCATTCATGAGTCAGTCATCTGTATTTTTTTTTTTACAAAATGGAAAGAATGATTACATGAACAATACTTCTATGGAATTGGCAATTGTTTAAAATAAAAAAAGAAGGGAAGTGATGGGGATACCCGGGAGAGAGGAGGAGGAGGAGGAGGAGGAGGAGGAGGAGGAGGAGGAGGAGGAGGAGGAGGAGGAGGAGCCTGACACTTAATAAGGAGTTGACAATAGGAACAGAATACAAGGATCTTTATTGGGTTGTAGGTAGAAATAAAAATATAGCAATTTGGGGCAAGGAGACTGCCTGAGAAAAAGAAAGAAAGAACAGGAAATGCATAGAATATGCATGAGAAAGTATATTTGGACCACAGGTGTTTCTTTCTCCCAAAGTTGATAGACTTGGAAAGAACTTCACTCAATGGTTTGCTGGGATTTGGTTTCATCCATAGAATTTGGTAGAGTGGATTAATCCCCACGAATGATGAAAGAGTAAGATACCCCTGCTCTTCAGGGAGATGTGGGCCTTGTGGGGTTCACACAAAAGGACACGGTTTTCTGCTTCCTAGAAATACAGGTAGTCCTCAACTTAGGACCACAGTTGAGCCCAGAATTTATGTTGATAACTGAGAAATTTGTCAAATACATTTTGCCCCATTTTACGACTTTTCTTGCCACATTTGCAAAGTGAATCATTGCAGTAGTTAAATTAGTAATATGGTTGTTAAGTAACTCTGGCTTCCCCATTGACTTTGCTTGTCAAACAGTCACAAAGGGTGATCCCATAGCCAGGGACACTGCAGCCATCATAAATATGAACCAGTTGTCAAGCATCCAAATGCAAATCGCATGACCATGGGGAGGCTGCAATGGTCACAAGTGTGAGAAACAGGAACAGCAATAAAGCACTTAGACTTATATACTGCTTTACAGTGCTTTACAGCCCTCTCTCAGCAGTTTACAGAGTCAGCCTATTGCCCCCAACAATCTGGGTCCCCAATTTACCGGATGGAAGGCTTAGTCAACCTTGTCATAAGTCTCTTTTTTCAGTGCCGTTGTAACTTTGAATGTTCACTAAATGAACTGTTGTAAGTCAAGGACTATTGTATACAGTATGCACAGGCCCTGGGCAAAGCAGAAATGGTGATCTTTTAACCCTTATAAAAGCAACATCATTGCCTAAAGTGAGGGAGAGAGGAACTTAGCAGTGATCAAAGCAGTTTCCTCTCCTTTTTCTTTCCACCACCAAAAACATCACTTGTGACTTTTCTTTGCTCCTTCCTGTTGTACACGAAGCAGCCTGATCAGCTTTCCAACACACATTAACCATTGTCTTTGGAAACACTTGGCTGAAGCCAGCTCCGCACATCACAGAGAAGGCTGAAACTGGTTTTTGTCCAACATCCAGTTTGTCTGGCATCTGACATTAGCATTGCTAAGTGTCAAGTGGCTGAATGCTTACCAAGTTGGATATTGTGCGGCCACATCATTCATCCAGATTAGGGGAGAAAACGGGGCTGGAGGAAAGAGGAGAAAGCAAAGCAACTCTGTAGGCACAGAGGTTCCCTGCGCAAGAGCTGCGAGAAGATGAGAAAGGTTATGGCACCTTTGCTACAAGTTGGAGCATCTCCATTGTTATTGTGCACTGCTGGCACAAAATGTTGATTGCTCTAGCCAATAATATGTAAATAATATGCAGTAGATGCCCGACTCCATCCAATCTGGCTCCTTTGAGAGACTTTACTTATTTGTCACCGGTGGGATTTTTTGGGGGGGAGAGTAGAAATTTGTGCACACTCCTATGAGTTACGGTTTCATATCTGCCAATCCAGATATCCAAAAATCTATATCGGTCATTGAGAGGCTCCTTAGCAGGGCACAGCAAGGCATTCCAAACAGATGTTTCACAACAAGCATGACACACACTTTTCCAAGTCATTAAAGCAGCTGCATCTTTTGTGAGGTTCTAGGGCTGCTTCAGAAGCTGCTGTTGGATATCTCTTTAGGTGGGGTAGATTTCATTCGACTGAACATGCGTAGACTGCCAGAAGCGGTTTCTGAAACAGACCTAGGAGCTTCTGCCAAAGATGTTGGCTGCATTAACTGAGGCGTTGTAAAGCACCTCTTTTTAAGGGTTTGAACCCCGCCTACTTCTCCCCCCCCCCCACAGGTGTGGGTTTCAAAAATTTCAGCAACAGATTCTCTGCCCGGTTGCTGGGTGGGCATGGCCTAGTTGGCCTCCTGCACCATGGCAGGGAGGGCGCACTTTCACCTTCATCAGGCTCTGGAGGCTTTTCTTGAGCTTCTGGGAGGGCGAAAACCACCTCTCCTGGGCTCCAGAGGCCCTTCAAAGCTTCCAGGGAGCCCCTATTTCCCCCTTCCCGAGTCTCCACATAGGCCCTGCACTTACCTCTCATCCAAAACAGGCTGCGTGGAGACTCCTGGGAGGCCCCTGGGCGAGGCCAGCCAGGGGTGGGATTTGGAGGGTCTCCAAACTGTCCATAATGTTATCTAGGGATTCTCCCGAACCCGGGCGAACTTGTAGCAGCCCACCCCTCTGTCCCCACCCCTCCAAATCTGTAATATTTTCAGATTAAAGACCAGACCAAAAGAGGTTTCCCAATCTTTGATTTATTGTACCTGAAAGTAAATTTCACAAAAGAGAATGGCATTCATAACCAGTAAACTGGCCAATATTATCCAATATTGGCTAGACGATTGTCCATTTATAGCCTATACTACTATATATTGTGTTGTTTGAAAGAAGGTGAATTGATATACCACCCGTTCTCATTGTTTGGAGTCTTCCTAGGCAGCACTAGAATTCGTATAAGTCCAGGATTGATTTTGGAGCATTGCAACAAGCCAAACAGGAAGTGCCCTAAATACAAATATAATTTTCTGATCTTTCTGTCAAATAGTCAAATAAATGCATAAATCAGTCAAAGAGCCATAGATCAATAGGCAGATGCATCATTTGCATGCAGAAAACCCCAAGAAGCAAAACCAAAGTGATTCTGAGACCCTGAAAAAGTGCTTTCATTCAGAGTTGAATGAGTTCACAACCACCTAACTGCTCTATGTTTCACAACATACATTCAGAATGGCCCCATATGACTTAGCATGTGGGGCATTCATGCTTTTAGTTTGAGCCAGAACTGGTTATGAAGTGACAAGCACCAAAATATGAGCTGCTAAAAGTTATGATGAGAAGCACAATTATTTGAAAGTAATTATGATTGCATCTGGTTACAGCTACATTAAAAGGGGTGTGGTGACTTAGTGGTTAAGATGTTGGGCTTGTTGACTGGGCATTTGACAATTTGAGACTAAGCACTGCATAGCAGGGTGACCTCCCGTTCTTGACCCAGCTCCTACCAGCCCAGCAGTTCAAAAATAGGTACCACTTGGGTAATAGCATTCTGTGTGCCTCAGCACACATAACCATGGTAGCAACTTCAGACAATGTTGGCTCCCTCAGCTATGAAATGGAGATGATCATTGACCCCTAGAGTCAGACACAACTGGACAGGGGAAAACATTTACCTTTTACAGCTATATTGTGATTTTATGAATTTACAATTCTATTTACTTCGTGTTAGAAAAACATTACAACAATTGAATGAAAGAATATAGAAGAAAGAATATAGGCTGTTGCTGGTCTTGGAAAAAGTATCACCTGCTCTTCTGGACTCTGAATCTTCGCACTATGCAAAGTAGAACCAAAAAGAGAGTTGGTACCTTCACGAGAAGCATGCCTCTCAGGAAAGAATAGAACCATCTTAACTGGCTCTTCATAACTTTCTCTCCCTTAGTTTCATCCAACTGGTACTCTCCAGATAGTTGTAGTGGGTTATAGCTAGAGTGATGGTTGGGAATTTTGAAAGTCTTGCCACAACCCATTGGAAGAGCAACAGATGGTGAAATATGGTCCCTGTTTTGGGAGTGTATGTTCTGGGTAGCTGTTCCTTTCTGTCGGGATTTTCAATAATTTGGGGTGCTCTGCAGTGGAACGAAACAGAGCTAGATCGGCTTGTGCAAACAAATCCAATATACCCAGAAACCTAGACTCTGTGCCTGCTTCATAACTTTGAATGTTACAACAGAACCTTATTTTGTCTTGTTGCTTATTATTGTTGGGTAGATTTGTAATTAGAAATTACAGATTTTGTAATTACGACGATGAATGAAATTGCCCTATTACAAAGACAATGACTGGGAAATTAAGGAGGATTCAAGGCACATTTTGTAATTTTGTCAAAGACCACTTCACTCAACTAACAACTTGAGGCCAAAACTGAGCATTTGCAGCAAAGCCCAAGTGGCCTACAGAGTTGAACCAACATTTAGAGAAATGTATTTTAGGATTAATTTGGCTTTATTTTCACCTGACTCTGAAATGCCAGAGTTTCAAGAATATCGATTTCATACTGCATATCATAAAAAGCTATCACTCATGGCAGAATAAAGAGTAAAATCTATCCTGTTGAAAATGAATGCATACATAGAATCACTTCAACACATATTTTAAAGAGCATTATGTAATACATTAAAAATAATGATTTTGAGACAAATTAAGCCATAACAGCCTCAAATCAGTTTGCCTACACAGTTAATATGTTGATTAATGTCCTGTTAGAACCAAGACACTCATTTTTATCTCATTATTCAACTCAGTGTTTTCCCAAAGCTATTGAATAAAAATGTAATTATTGCTCTAAATTATGTTATTATTAACTTTCACATGGTGTTTCTTGATAAACAGCATCACAAATAGAAGAGCCCAGTGGCAGAGAGACAAGAATAAAAACCACATCAATAAACAGAGCCATTTAGAAATATGTGTTAGAAGAGGATTTGAGTAAATAACATGTAGGCAGAGCTTTTAAAAACAATGTATAATTGCAATATGGAACCAAATGGTTTGAAAACTGGAGGACAGAATCTTCCATTTTTCAACTGAGGTATAATTTCTAAACAAGGGACTCAGTGGCTCAGTGGGAAAAATGCTGAGCTTGTTGATCAGAAAGGTCAGCAGTTCGGCGGTTCAAATCCCTAGTGTCATGTAATGGAGTGAGCTCCCGTTACTGTCCCAGCTTCTGGCAACCTAGCAGTTCAAAAGCATGTAAAAATGCAAGTAGAAAAATAGAAACCACCTTTGGTGGGAAGGTAACAGCATTCTGTGTGCCTTCGGCGTTTAGTCATGCCAGCTACATGACCACGGAGACGTCTTCGGATAGCGCTGGCTCTTCGGCTTTGAAATGGAGATGAGCACCACCCTCTAGAGTTGGGAACAACTAGCACATATGTGTGAGGGGAACCTTTACTTTTTACCTATAATTTCTTTAAAAAAAATACACAAAGCTATTTCAGTTTGGAGTTGAATTCTGGCACAATTTTTGTTTGGAAAAGTTTGAAAGTGAAAAGAATGGTGCTGGACCAGATATACAATAGATAGTTCTTCAATTAAAAACTGTAATGTATTATCTAAGAACAAGTTGCACCTGTAACAAAGCAGCAACACCAAAATGACAACATATTTGCAATCATGCAAATGCTATCTCTGTGTACTTGTGTCAGGTTATATCATCAGATGTGCCATCGTTTGCCATTCCTTGCCCCTCCCCTGGACTTCCATGGAAAGAGAGAAAATATTGAACTGATGCATCTTGTCCTAGCCATGAAAAAACTGCCCACTTATAGTTTAGCCACACGAAGAAGATCTTCAGTCTTGCTAACTCTTCCAATATTTGAGGGACTGCCACAAGGATGTCAACCTATTTTGCAATGAACAGATACTAATTAAGGAGAGAACCAACCTAAAACTAAGGAGAAATTTGTGAACAACTAACCAGTTGGTGCGCCACGGGTGTTCATCACTGGAGGCTTTTAAGAAGAGATTGGACAGCTGCTTGTCTGGAAAGGTAAAAGGCTGTGATGGAGAATCTATGGCATGCGTACCAAGGTGGCATGTGGAGCCGTATTTGCCATCACAGCAGCCCTCAGCAGCCCTCAGTTCCTGCGCTCGCACTAATTTTCGGCCTTGTGGAGGGCCAGGGAGGCCGTTTCGCCCTCCCCAGGCTTTAGGAAAGCCTCTGGAGCCTAGAGAGGGCGAAAAACAGGGCCCATGGGTCAACCAGAAGTTTGTTTCTGAACTTCCAGTTGATTCATTGGGTCTGTTTTTCTCCCTCCCCTGGCTTCAGGAAAGCCTTGGGAGCCTGGGGAGGGTGAAAATCCCCCCAGCATAGGGGGGGGGCGCTTGCTCTTGCACAGATGGGTGGGCACCTGCACACTCGATTGCACGTGCGCACACAGTTTTGGCACACCTTTAGAAAGACTTTAGCCATCACTGGTATAGGGTCTCCTGCTTGAGCAGGGAGTTGGACTAGAAGACCTCCAAGTTCCTTCCAACTCTGTTATTCTGTTCTGTTCCGCCAATCTGTCAAAGTAAAACTGAACTTGATGGATCAAATGTCTAATGTTATAAAAGGAAATGTTCTTATCTTATCGGGAAAGCATTGATGCGTAGGTCTAACGAGGGTTTCTCCTCCTCCCTTGGCAACTTTTGGTTATGGGGACTAGAAATCATTACAATATCAGAGATGGTAAACAGCAGGTTCTGACCAGTTCCGTAGAACCAGTAGCAGAAATTTTGAGTACTTCGGAGAACCGGTAAATCCCGCCTCTGACTTGCCCTGCCCTATTCTCTGCCTCCCGAGTCCCAGCTGATTAGGAAGGAATGGGGATTTTGCAGTAACCTCCTGCTACGCCCACCAAGCCGATAGTACACAGAACCAATAGTAATAATTTTTGAATCCCACCACTGCACAATACCCATGCTGGCTATGGTTCTGGGACTTTGTAAGGTTGGGAAATATTAGTCTCATCCAGTGTTTCTATGATTTATGGGGAAAGCCCTTTGTAGTACTCAAATATGTATTGTTAAAAATTATCTTCCATAGGCCCTTCGAGTTACATTCCCATTTTCATTTTTCTAATATCAAGAAGACTTAAAAGGCCTTTGTCTGTGACCTTTATCTAAAACAAACACAAGCCTGAAAAACTCTGATGGGATCTTGTCTCTCTGTTGGACTCCTTAATGGAACTCTTCCTCTTTTTTTCTATCTTGTCAGATATATTATCAAACAGACCCTTCAAAGATAACTGTATCAAATACTTCACCTGAGTATTATTCAAACTAAGCAAGCTCTTTTCAGAATTATGATTTTTGTCATTGTTATGCAAAACTCTGTTTTCATGCATTCATTCCCACAAGAATGAAGCTTTCTAGTAATGTTATCTAAAGCCAGTGTGAGGGAGAAAGAGCTCCTGTATTGGAAACTTGCAGTTTCTTTGGTTTAGTAAGAATGGTGCATTTTAAACAGGATTTTTAAAACGTAGCTGACAATTCTAGTTAACTATTTCTCCTCCCATCCCATCTCGGTGTTTGCTCCCGTTGGCTGGTTTTACAAGGGTTGAATTTTTTGGCATGAACTTGGCATGATCCCATTTATAATCACAGCACTAACTCAAATTTCAAGCACTCCAGCTTAGTGTTGAGGTGACAAGTGATTGGGTTGACAAGTAAACCTCTGCCTCTTTTTCTTTCTCAAGAGAATCCCCTACGCAAATTTAAAAGGTTAGTTATCTCATTGAAACAAATAAATGACTTGTCTCTGTTGTGCATTTGCTAAAGCTGATCTGGTTGGACCTAGGCAATTCCCAAGAAACTTCTTGCCATACCATAAACCCTCTTAACTTCCATGATCAGATATAAAATTTACTAAACGTCCTGCAGCTTTAACTTCTCCTGATTTCACTGAGAATTAAGCATGAGCTTAATTTTTAATCCATTCAGGAAAACAGTAGATTTAAAACATTTTCCCATTAGGTTAATTTCTGTCTCAGCTACAAAGTTTGACTCATTTAACAGAATAAATTATAAACTAAGGGGATATGGTAATACCAGTTGATTTAACAATCAAACATAATGTCCTGATTTCATTTACAAACTACTACTGACAAGAGATCATCATTTCAATAGTGAGTTGTCTCAGACAGGTTCAGGTAATCTTTTTAGTCAGCTAAATTGTCAATACTTTACAAATGTCCAGGAAGCAAAGTGAAATATTGTGTCTTTAGCAGCAATATAATTAAAACTCAGATGGTACCCTTTTTATGTGTAGAAAGGACAGATTCACTGTTGCTTCCCATATCATGTGTGTTCTCTCTCTCACTCCCCCCCCTCTGTCTTATACACATGTACGTTATAACCAACTCTGAGCAACTTCCAATCAAAAAGAAAAACATGAATGTTCCAGCATAATTCTGGAACGCCTCAAGCACTTTCAACCAAACTTGGTACACAGATGACTTACTCTCCGGAAACACATACTGTGGTGGGTAACACACCCCTAACACCTCTCAAGGTGTGTGTTCTGTTAAGATACAGCCTGTTGTGCCTTAAAATGGCTTCTACTGTATTGCTGTATAATGGCTTCTACTATACAGAGCAGTGGAGTTGCCATGGTAACAGCTTCACAGTACTCCACAATGGGGCTCCCTGTGGTAAGGGGGGAAATCCAACATTAGAAATTATGTTTGGTCCAGACATTTCCCCCCTATAAATAAATATCCGGACAACACCAGGTTATTAACTAGTTAAACTATGAAAATAAGCATATTAGAAACAACAAAAACCTGGTGCTAAGTCCTATAGTCTCTTGTCCCAGTGCTCAGGGACAAGCCAGATCTTCAAATGAATGTCATTATTAGTCAAACACAGACAATATGTGTGCAGGAAATGATGCCTTTACGTTGCTGAGTGAAAATTCCTTTGACATCCTACACTTAATAGAGTTGTCATGGAATTTAATATCTGTTTGATACTGATATTACAGCCAACTCTACTCGGTGACTCATCTTTGTAATATTCAAGAAAAGTCAGCTGTGGATTTTATCAGTATTCAGACCTGCTATGACAGAGACATTATTTCTTTTTTTTTTAAATAGAATTTATTTTTATTTTCAAAACAAACACAACACATAAAATCTTCCTTCTTTACATATTGTAGAAAGTGTATCAGTTGGTTACAAAAGGTTTTCGTGCATTTCTTCCACAGTCATCAAGCATAATTTATATTAACTCAAGTATTTTAACTCAAATATTTATACATGTTACCCTTATACCTCCATTTTTATTTGACTATAATTATTTAAACGTTCTTCAACATAAAATATACCAAGATTTAATACATAACCACATACTGGCATTTCATTTAACATTTCTAAAATCCTCCAATAACACTGAATCCTTATGTCCTATTCTAGCCAAACATCCATAATATTTAGTAACAAACTTTTCTAATCCTTCCTTCCAGATCACTGTTTGCAATTTTCATCCAGTTTCTTTTTATTGTGCGCATACATATATATAGGTTGTCATCATTATCCCTCCTTTATTTGACTATATGCTGTATCATAACATTTTCTCCCTAATAATCAAAAGTTAACTGTATCTAACTTAGTTCTTTTTTATTAACCTTTGTATATAATCCAAAAGGATTTCTAATCTTCCTTTCATGGGTACCATTCAATATTCATATCCAATTATTACTCATCATGACACTATACATTGTATACATTATTATCATTATCAATTATTTATTTAACTATATCTATTATTACTAAATTTCACTAAGTTTCACTAGTTTTAAGTTATATTCTTCCATCTATCAACCTATATCTTTCCAATAACAAAACAATCTCATATCTTCTGCCATTTGTGGTACCAATCCTCTAGTCATCTTCTTGATCAGCTTTGTATGGACTTCTCTTACCAACTCCTTGCTTATAAGATCTCTCATATAATCTTGATGCCCTCTTTCTGTTTCCTTATTCAGTTTGTCTTTGATTGTCAGCAGTGTTATCAAAACTTTTGCTAGTGGAATTTCTTTCTTTAAGTCCATAGGTTCTTTAATTTTATCTTCTTCTATATCTTGACCTTGGATTTCCTCTCCATTTAATTCCTCTTTCTGTATTCCATTATTTCCATTTTCAGGAACAAACCAATTACCATAGATATCAGCAGGTTTAGTCTCTTTATATTCATTTTCCACTTCGGTGTTTTGAGTTTCAATCACCCCATTTTGCATTTGATGAACATTTTCATGTTTTTCATCATATTTTCTTGTTATGTGCTCTAGGTATTCCAGTTTTTTCTCTACTATATTTGATAATTTCTGTAGCTCTGAAAATATATTTTGCAAAGTCAAGACCTCTATTTTTCCTTGGGATTCTGCCATTCTGACAAACACAGCTACTCTAGCTTGAAAGATAGATTCACAAAGAATGCTGCTCTCACTTCTCTCTGGTCAAAAACATACTTCTAAGGGACATCTGTGCACTCTTATCAGTCTGTAGCCATAGTAAAGCCTTGTGGTGCCAAGTCAAAGCAAACCGTGAAAGAAAGAAAAAACGTTCCATTTTGAATACACAAAACTCTGATCAACAATACCCCCCAGCCTCCGGAGCGGAGACACTATTAAAGAGTTTCTTTTTGTATCTTGTTTGTATATCAAATTAGAAAAATAGGTCCAATCTTTAAATGAATTAGAAAAATACTCACAGCAATAAAAGAGGAAAACTTTAGTCTGTAAATTACAGAGAGTCACAAAGAGAAGGTAGAAGAAGAAAACTTAATCCATCCATTTCAAAAGGAATACATAGATTCGATCCATGTAAATAACATTTAAAAGGTAAGATAACCACTGTCCAAAACTATTTCAAATTCAATTCCACCGCTTGATTCTTCTATTCTTTAATTTAAATTGTTTTTTTTTAAACAATAAAAATTCCTCACCAGCTGGAAACACTTTCTCTTTCCATATCCTTCTGTTTTGGAGCCGCCCCAACTTTGTCAGCCTTGGCTGGATTTTTTGTCACCGGCTTGAATAACTTCTCTTTCTTCTTTCGAGGATTTTGTGATATCCCCGAAATCAGCAAGACGTATTCTTCCTGTTCACCATCTCTTCGGGATGGTTTAGGTCCGTTTGGACCACCCAGTGGCAAAAGTGTTGGCTGTGGTCTCAGAGCATTGAGACCACACAACCATCTCATCATGACATTGGCTCCTCCCTCCGACAGAGACATTATTTCTTTTCTAGCCATATTAACACTTATCCTTGATGTTTTCCAGGATAGAAAAAGGCTTTACAAGAAGCTGTTAAAAAAAAACTTTAGGAAAAAATGTAGGCCTCTTCTCTAGCAGGTAGTCCTTAGTTTGCGACCCTAATTGAGCCAAGAATTATGACATTTTTTGTGAAGGTCAATTGTTAAGGGAGTCCATTGTCAAGTGATCCTGTTGTCTGTAAGAAAGCATTAGTTTCCTGCAGAAAAGTCATAAATCATGGTCACATGGCCAGGAGACACTGCAAATGGCTATAAATGCAGGCTGACATCTGAGGCCATATAATAACATGTGTGCATACACATAACTTTAGTATCTGAGAGCAGTAAGTACAGAACATCTGACTGACTGCATGGATATGTAAAGTACTACCAAGAAATTATAGCTGAGAGTAGGGTCTTTGCAGTGGGTTTTTTTTAAATGAAGGTAAGCAACGCAACTTCCACCTGAATCCTTTTCTGCATAGCATCCTAATTGTAGAAGCGTAGGCAGAGCCTGTGGGGTGGAGTCAAGAGAGGGCTCAGCCTAGAATCATTCCATGTTGACAAATGCTCCAAGTCCAGCCCCTACTTGAATTCTATTAATTCTAGTGCCAATTTAATGCTGTCCGTTAGTTGACCAGATTCTTGTACATAGGCTTGAGTAATAGATCTCCTGAACTGGAGCTTACCTGTGATCTTGAGTCTTTGTTCCTGATATTGTTTGTTTTTTTTAGAAAGAGAGAGAATGAGCAGCTTCTGAAACAGTTATCAAATGTTTCCCCAAAATAATTCCTCCCACTTCTTTTCATGAATCAGACCTCACCCTGGTGCCTTCAAATGCAAACTTGCAGGCTCATTGACGGATGTAAAACTCCCGAAGATAATTGTTTTCAAGGGAGAAACTGTAGAGCTATTTATGCAATTTACATTAAAAAATGACAAATTGTCAGTGTCATCTGCTTATTTATTTTAAGGAGGAAGCTAAATTTTTGCATTCCACCAGTTCCTAACTCTGCTCCTGAAAGTACCTTACTAAAGTCCAAGGAACACACTTTCTGGCAAACTACTTCTAGGAATGAATGTCCAAAGGGATGCAGTCAGCAGTTTTCTTTTTAAAAAAGAAATCAAAGTCTGAGGATAAGAAAAATATCAATGTATATGAAAAATAACAGAAGAGACCAATTGTGGGCCAAATTTCTCCCAAAGAAAGCAGAGAAATAATACTATAGTTGATACACACCAGCAATGATGGATAGAAAAGGACATCTGTGCACGAGGACTTGTCCTGTAACCACAAAAAAATAACCAAGGATGTGGGTACTAAGCAGCGGAGAAGGAGAAATGAGAATGCTTAGCCTGATTGAGAAAGGTTAATTACATGTGAAATGAGACTGGGATTCAGACTCTGTTTGCTCTAGATTTTGTGTAATGTTATATCAACACTTGGATTCTCTGTTCATCTATTAGCAAAATCAACCCTTTTTGTTTGGTTTCATTTCAGTGTTGTTTTAATCCCTCTGAACATTTTATACTGTTATTTTAATTTTGCTAAACATGTGTAGATAGTAAAATACCTCCAGAATTAAACTATCCAAGGATATTATGAAAGTGATCCAGTTCTCATAAAGATTTGATCTGCTAATTAGCCACACTAATTTTATGGATCATTGCCACCCACTTAAAACATATTGTTATATGTTCATAATCTTTTTATAATGAGCTTTTATGGACAGCAGAGGCCAGCTTCAGTGCGATATTAACAAAGCTTTTTTTTCTCACTCTCTCTTTCTCTCTTTTCTGATTTTTCCTCCAAGTATGGTATGTGCGCACACCTATTTAATCATAAGTAAACTCCACAAGAAAAAAAACCCAAGCAGTTAAATATTTCCCCCTCTCCTCTACATAAGGAAGCATGATGTTCTTCATAAAATAATTAACACTTTTCCCCCTCCAAATATGATTTATAATAAATTGTAGTCTGTTTAACAGAGCCCACCTGCAAGCAGATTCTCACCTTCTCCTATGGTCTTCCGCGTGAATAACAAGATGTGGGTATCTTCCTTTACTTTTCCACATTTTGCCAGCTCTTCTTTTTTACACCTGTTTTCTGCTATTCCTCGTGTTTTTAAAGTTCAGTTTCATCAGTAGTTCTCTCTCCCACAAATGAGTAATACAGCCTATGCTGCCTCTTGATGCTTGGCTTGCCTTCTTAAAAATTAGACAATTGCCATATATCTAGTCAGACCATTTTCAATGCCAAAGAACACTTAAATGCTAGAAAGTGGTGTGGGACTGCACATTATATTCATAGTAGGGATGCTGGCTTGATCACAGCAGACAATATAAATTATCTACACAGATAATGCAGGAAATTACAATGGGAAGACTTAAAGATGCATGACTTGGCTTCAACCCGTTCTTAATTTCTAATAAGCAGGTGAACAATTTATAAACAGCTAAAGAAACACTGAGCTTAGACTCAATGAAATCTCTGTTATTAAGTTTTCGCATATACAAAAGCTTTTTATATAAATCGGGGGTGCCAAAGTTCAATTTCATTGAGGGTCGCATCAGAGCTGTGTTTGACCTCAGGGGGCTGTCTGGATGTAGCCGACTGGGTGGGCGTGGCCAACTGGGTGAGCATGGCGACTTTGATGCCACTCACTGGGTGTGGTCAACTGGGTCGCATGGCCAGCTTGACGCCACTCCCCAAACTGCTTGCATGTTTCCTCTTCACACTGAGTAGACCGGGCCAAAGCTGCATTGGATAGACTAGGCTGAAGCCAGATTGGGTAGACTGGGCCAAAGCTGCATTGGGTAGACTGGGCTGAAACTGCATTGGGTACACTGGGCCAAAGCCACACTGGGTAGACTGGGCCAAAGCCGCATTGGGTGGACTGGGCCAAAGCCGCATTGAGTAGACTGGGCCAAAGCCACACTGGGTAGACTGGGCCAAAGCCACACTGGGTAGACTGGACCAAAGCCGCATTGGGTAGACTGGGCCAAAGCCGCATTGGGTAGACCGGGCCAAAGCAACACAGGCCAGCCCCTTACATTTTCCAGGATGGCCCCGCGGGATGGATCCGACCACATTGTGGGCCTTGAGTTTGACATCCCTGATATAACTGAATGCCTAAGGCAAGTGGGGGGGGGGGACACACTGATGGGTCGACCTAAATAATACCCACTGAACTCCATTTGGGGAGGTTGATTTTTTTTCTTTTTTTTGTGTCTTTATTTTAGAAGAGTACTAAATTTAGACAAAATTGGTGCCTAATTGGTGTAATTCTTTAAAAAAAAAATAAAGGTACCCCAAACCTTGTGAGACCACAACACCTCTCAAGATTTCTAAGCTCTGAAGGATTGTCAGCTACTTTTCATTTTTTGAATATTTTTTAAAATTTCTATTATGTTTGTTTGAGTGGATTGATAACATAATGGTACCCGTTCATACCTTGAAAATGTAGTGGGTATTATTTAGGTCAACCCATCAGAGTGTGCCCCCCCACTTGCCTTAGGCATTCATTTATATCAGGGATGTCAAACTCAAGGCCCACAGTGTGGTTGGATCCATCCCGCGGGGCCATCCTGGAAAATGTAAGGGGCTGGTTAAGGGGCAAAAATTGTATAACAGTATGAATGGCAAATATTGATAGCATGGCACACTGCAAGTTGAGGTGCTGGTAAATTCAGTGTAGGCTTTCTTTCTCTTACTCAGAGGAAAGATATCTAAATCATGATTTGAAGGGCACTGTGGGATCTGTCACATGTCCTAGTTGTGGTGTTGGGGGGTATTGTTGTGATCTGCCAGCGGCCTGTGGAGCCTGTTCCCAGTGTGTACATGTGCAGAGCTGCCAGAAGGCAAGAACAGTTAAGACAAAAGGACAACTTAGGAGTAAGGCTTGGAGGTGATTGGCCTCTCCCATAAGACATAAAGCAGGAGCAAAGGCATGTGATCCTTTGCAGGAAGCAAATGTGTTCGTTCTGCTCAGTTTAAAGTCTGAAGCTCCGTTTTGACTCTGTGCTCCATGTGGGCTTGCAAAGCTAATTGCCAATTAGGTCTTTGGCAGCATTTCAAGGGACGTAATGGTGGGTGCTTATCAGCCTTATCCCGAAAGACTTTGGCACACTTCTGTCGGACTCTTTGCAAACTATTTGTGACTCATTACAGGCTGTGAATGAACATAATTCACAGGCTTTGAAATAAAAAGAGGGTTTGGGGGACTAAGTGTATGCTTTTTACTGTCTCGGGAAGCCTAGGCTCAGAACAGGTGCACAATAAGCAAAAGCAGGAAAGGAAATGGTGAAAATGCATTATAACATCATTTTTAACAGAATAAATAAAGTTGCTCAACAATTATATTATGAGCCAAAGAATTATTCTTAAACTATGAGGATCAAATGGACTGTATGATCTAGGGTACAGAAATGAAACAGAGCCATTTATTAATTTATATCAATCCAATTGTTTATTCATTGCTAACACGTTAAACTACCAAAACAAAATGACAAAATGATGCCTATAAACATGGACATTGCCAGATGGAGAAACAGAAATCAAACTAATTTTATTGTTGGTGCAAGGAGATGAACAGCTCAAGTATAATAGCAAAGATATAGTTTAAGAATAAGAGATTACAAAGTGTTCATGTACAAATCCAAGTCAAACTAAAGTGGAAGAACAAAGTCAACAAAGTGGTATGATCTTGAGCACATGCCCACCATGTTCAAGGAGAAGTCCTGAATCTCACTGATAGGGAGCCAGAAGAGCTGAGGAATGAAATCAAAAAGGTTTGTAAGGATGAATGTGAAAAGTGGGAGAGGAGGAGGAGGAGGAGGAGGAGGAGGAATATGTATGTAGTGGCAAGATGTGTATTTCACAATGCTACACTGTTAAGCTTTCTGTAAAATCAAATGTTTATGTAACCAAACACTGATTTAAATTCTTTTGTGATTTTGCAAAATAATATACTGAACTGTAAATGACTATTCTGAATATAATATACTGAACTGTTCACACACACACACACACACACACCTCTTGGGGTGCCACTACCAAATCATTTCTAAGAGCCAAAGGTCATCATCTGTCCATATATAAGCAGTATGACAGAAGTCTAAAGCTGTGTGAAATTGTGACACAACCCTTGCCTGAGACAGATGCAGTCCAGACTTAGATAATGTCATCCAGAAACTCACACAATAGGTCTGTCAGTGACAAACTTTCATTGTAAAGTGCAATACTGGTACACATGGTTTTTTAAAAAAAACATTTTGTTCATTCTTATCAGACAACAGAGAACTTGCTTCTGATCTTTTTCTAGATTTGAAGTCTCCTGCAATGTACCAACTTTTTCTAGAGCACAGAAGTAGAAATATGGGTGTGCTTGCACATATACTAAAATTGGAACGATACAGAGAAGATTAGCATGGCCCCTGCACGAGGATGACATGCAAATTCATGAAGCATTCCATATTTTTGAACGCAAGTTTAACAATAAATTTTATGGAAAAAAAGAAGAAGTAGAAATATGGGTGCGATGTCGGGGATTTGGCCAGACAATTATATGAGATCATTTCAAAACTATTTAGAGGCTAGAAAACATTGTTTGAGCCATTCTGTGTTGTGTGTTAACAAAGTCATACTTCATTACTGGGATCTATAAACCACAATGGTTAAGATCATACAACAAACCAAACCATGTGGAAAGAAGCAACATTTTGTCTCAGTGCAAAGTGTCGAAAAAGCAACTGAGAAGCAGATGGAGCAACGGGGAGTTCAGAGAGAAAGATGGATTGACTGAAACAAATTTCAGAAGATGGAAAGATGAGTAGCTTCTTTTGGCTTGCATGGCAACCCATACTTCCATCCTTTTCTATAACATCATCTTTGGGAGAATATAGTACCCCTCTATTACAAAAGCATCAATAAATCAGAGCCCTGAAGTTTCACTTCTGCAATTCCATTTCCTGAAGTCATGTTAATTTGTAAACGTTTCCCAGATTCTCTCAGGAAAAAAGCTTACCAGTCCTTTATTAGGATAATCCAATCCTCCCAAATTCAAATAAAACTGAATTGCACAAAAGTTGATTTACTTTTTTGAGACATAAGACTTCCTGTTTTCAACCAGGCCTGAAATGTTGCGGCCAGCCAGCAGCTAGCAGAGCTGACAGCAGAATCAGACAGTGAGGAGGTTGGGGAGGAACATCGGCCAGTCCTGGAGGCAGGGGGAGGCTCTGATGAGGGCTCTGCATCGGAGGCAGAGAGGGGGCCAAGGCCATCTGGCAGTTCTCAGCTGCCTTCGGAGCTAGACAGCAGTGAGGCAGAGGAACAGCTGTAGCCTGTTTCCAGTGTTCGCATGTGCAGAGCTGCCAGAAGAAAAGAACAGCTCAAATCAGGGTCGACTTGGGAGTAGAGCCACAGGTAGATGGTGAATGGCCCCTCCCATAGGAAATAAAAGAGGAGCGAAAGGGGAGTGGGCTTTTGCAAGAAACAATTCATTTGTTCATTTCAGAAGTGTGAAGATCAGTCTGTGAATCTCAGAGACTCTGTGCCAAGTCTTTCCTTGCACAGCACTGCGTTTGGAAAATATGGCAACTTTCCAAGCTGGATAAGGTCTGTGGTCATAACTTCACCTTTGAAAGACTGTTTACCAGGCCTTTGCTGAATGTGAATGAGAGGAATTCACATTCATTTAATAAAAAGGGTTTTACCAGGACCAGGAATCTACTTTGTGCTTTTTGGGGAAGCCTAGATCAGAACAAGAAATGACAGACGAGCCTTTGCAGTTTTGCACTTCTGCTTCCCAGTAACAACAAGGAAAGTGGGGTCCTTGGTGCTTTCTGAGGTTGCTTGTTTTCTTGCAGACATTTCATTACTCAAAGTAGGTAACCAAATTGGGTAAAAAGGCAAGAAAAGGGGACAAGAGAAGTAAAGGATAAGGAAAAGATGGATGGAATGTGAGGAAAGGATTCGTGATGTAAATTGTCTATTTTCACTATCTCATTCTTCAGCAAACTCTCTGGATCTGATTTATTCAAATTCTAAATTTGATTTGCTTGTGTATGAAAACCAAGGGATGTATTTTAGCCACCTAAATTCAAAACTGAAGTCCTACTGACTCGGGAATACATGGGATGGAATCTCTTCCAGAACTCTGAGGAATTTGTAATTTTCAGCAGGTGGTTTTTTTACAGATTTCAGGGGAAGAAAGCAGAAGACAAGATCCTGAATCAAACGAAAGGTAATTTGTCAGTGTTGGTTCTTTCCCTGTGGATTTTGTTGTTTTGTGCTCTACTCGCATATATGGCAGCTTGGTTTTGGAACAAAAGTAAAACTAGCACTAAAATGAAGATCTTGAGAATGGGAGCAGGAGCTTCTGGAAACCTTTTTGAAATGTGCACTTTAACAGCACAACTGAAGAGTGTTCAATTCTATATAAACTGAAATGATCTGTGTATCCCAATTCCATTATCACAGTATCTTTTCCTTTATAAGGAAAAAAAATCTATTCAGTGGAGAGTGTCCATTTTTCTGTGCCTCATTCTCTCCAATTATTACTTAATTATATACAAGCAGAATTACAAGAAACAAAAAATTAAAACACACATCACCCTAGCCTGGTGTTATGCACTGACACCAGCTGAATTAACAATCGGAGGGTCAACATTTGCAAAAGTAAGAACAAAGCTTACAAGCTTTTGGATCCAGCTAGCAACAATGTGCACCTCAGGATAACTTTAAACAATTGCAATTAACAGGCTAAGACAATGGATTAAAATTAAAAAATGAATCATGTGGTGCTTGCAGCTTGCTTGTAGAACAGCAGTAAGCCAACTTAATCCATTTTAATTCAGGGAAGGAGCAAAAAAAACAAAACCCACCACCCAACATCTCTTGGTGCAAATGAAATAGATTTGGGGAGGAGGGGGTCGAGTTCAGCTCCTGAGAAAGTGCGATACACTCACCTGTGACAATTCTTTTCGGGAATAATAAAGTAAGGGAAGTCTCTTAAGAACTCTGAGTGACTCCGCAAGGTCCCGAGGGATCAGGTGTCAGAGTTGTCTATCAGATGCCTGAAAAGAAAAAAAAAGAGGAAGCATTAACGCAGCGCTATTGTGAAACAGTTGTCATTGACTGATCAGGCTTTTTAAGCAAGCTTTCACAGTCAATGAAACCACCTGAATAGATGAAAGCCAGACAGCTCCTGACAAACAAGGGACTGTGGAATATTCATTGTGCATCTGTGAGGGAAAGATTAATGTATTAGAAATTAAAATGGGACCAGGACGTATGATCTTGCTCTAACACTTGGCCAGACCTGTGTCACCCATTGCTAGTGCCTGAAGTCGACAGACAATTCTGCCAGGGTAACTGAGAATCATTAAGCGTCCTGCTATTGTGTGTGGTGAATAATAAAACTTTCCCCCCATTCTTCGCCTGGAACTGACAATGAATAATTCGGGAGCTATTTGCAATGTTAACAGGACCTATCTTGCCCATCCATTCCGTTACGATAAGGAAATATGCATTTCAACAGTCTGTACAGATACGGATTCACAGGCATTTCAAAGGACACCTGTCACTCAAGTGAAGGACCTGTCAGTCTCCAGTGTGTGAGGGTGCCAAGAATATGGCCCAAAAAGATTATCTAGACTTTATTTCTTTTCCCCTACCTAACTCCGATTATAACGTTGTTACATTTACCATGGACTGACAAGCAATTTACACTCACAGCTGTTGTGTATTTAAAGCTGAAGATGCAGGAGGGAGGGGAAGAAGGAGTCCTCTTCTTAGCCTCCTCAATCCTTGTAGGGGTCTACAGGGACCAAACACACCACATCACAAAAGTGCTCAAGTCTACGCTGGGTGTCATCTTACCAAACATCAAGATCATTTAATCCGTGAACACCAAAGGTGCCAGTGGCCAAACTGTGTAATTCTGAACCCTAAAAGACAAAGGGTAGGAAGAAACAGTTCAAGAGGAGAGTTCTGAAACTTCAATGACCTTGGCAAAGACAATTCAATGAAGCAGGAGGCTGAGAGAGAAGATATGACATCTATCATGGAATCCTCTTTGCTACTATTGTTTTTCAACTAGAGGTTAGGCAAAATAACCCTCCAGATTTTGGAGCTAAAATTACCATAAATTGCAGGTACCACAGCGAACAGTCTGT
Source organism: Thamnophis elegans (assembly GCF_009769535.1). Taxonomy (NCBI): domain Eukaryota; kingdom Metazoa; phylum Chordata; class Lepidosauria; order Squamata; family Natricidae; genus Thamnophis; species Thamnophis elegans. The sequence continues at coordinate 34,613,204 of NC_045541.1, read as the reverse complement.
AATTCTGAGAGTTGTACTGCAAAATCTTTGGAAGGTTTCATTTCTTTTTTCAGCACTTTGCCCTATTTAAACATTCAGAATGGCATGAACTTTTTACCCATAACGTCTCGAAGGAGATAGACAGATGATAGATAGATAGATAGATAGATAGATGGATGGATGGATGGATAGATGGATGATAGATAGAATATTGTTCATAAAAGAACTTAGGGAATATAGTTTTCTAATTTAGAAAATGTATGGCTTTTTAATCAAGCATTGCTTTTATTTTTTTCTTTCAACTCTATAATTCTCTTTCTTTTGTATGATACTACTAAGCTATTATTTCAACTAATAATAATATTTATTTCTTTTATGGTAAAGTCCACTGTAAGGCATATAGTACATTCTGGATAGATACTGTACCTCCCTACATCTCTTCGCCAAATTTGCTAGTTCTCAGTTTGATGACTTCAAGATAATTTAAAAGTTGGCTTCCATAAATCTTCTGCCACTCAACCCGGCTGGCTAGGAATTACAGGTATTGAAACCCAGCACTGCCAGGAAGCATCTAGTTAAGGGAGGCTGCAATGTTATCATGTTCCTGCTAAAGGACTGCTATATCTTGATTTTGTCATCTAATGTCGCCACCTTCTTGTTTTGGAAAGGGGATGTTATCGGTATGATGTCATATGTTAAACATGTGTCTGTAGTAGATGGCACCACCAAGCTGAGTTTTAAAATGAAGCAGGTTCAATCCTGGTTAGTATTTGTAATGGCAGATAAAATGGTTCTTGTTTCTGTATTGTGGCCAATAAAATACAGGGCTCTAGTTTCTATATTGTTGCCAATAAAACTATGGAAACATGTACACAGGGTCACCAGCAGTCAGCCTCAATTTCAAGTAGTTTTCATTGTCATCTTATTAAGCATGCTATTGGTAATAATCTGCAATGGAAATTAGTATGATTATAATTCAAAGGTTTTTCTATTTCATGGGGATTGATTAGCTATCTTGTGCCAAAACGTAAATAAATATTATTTTCATGTAACCCACTGTGATGTTGCAATGTAAGAAGTTTAGTTTGGTATTATTAAAAATAAATGGGAAGTATTGTGACGTACCCGTGGTTCGCCCATGAGGCCAATGTTGAGAAAAGACACGGACACGAGCTTTCTCGTGATGAGGCGACCCAAATTGGGGTCTGGGAGCCCCTTTTATTGAGATAGAACAAAGGCAGGAGGAGCAATCAGCATGTGATTTAAGACAGCCTGTCAAACTACAATTGCTAATCTACTGCTCAGGGAAGTTCTGTCTATATATGGTGAAATCCTGGGCGTCGTTGGGTAAGGCACATCTAGAGTGAACTATCAGGATGTTATGTCTTTTAGGTGTTTGTTTTTTCCTGTGTGGTTCAGCGTGGCTGTGCATGCCCTGTTATGCACTGGGCCATGGGTGACCGCCACACCCACACAAGGAGTTATATGACAACAAAGTATTAATTCTTCAACCATTGCTACTACTACTATTGGTTAATTATTACTATCTAGACTGTATTATAAAATCAGTAAAATCTTGTATAGATATAATACATAATAATCCTTGTTCTACTAACTTTATCACATGGCATAATTGCCTGCATGATCCTCTATAGTCAATGAGATTTTTTTGAAAGATGTATATATGACTGTGATGGCGAACCTATGGCAGGCGTGCCACAGGTGGCACGCAGAGCCATATTTCCTGGCACGCCAGCTATCAGCTCCGGCATGCATGTGTGTGCCGACCAGCTGGTTTTCACCCCTCCAAAGGGCCGGGGGAGGCAGTTTTTGCCCACCCCAGGTTTCAGGAAAGCCTATAGAGGCTGGGAAGGGCAAAAAACAGCCCCAATAGAAAGTTCGGAAAAGTCGTGTGCACATGCGCGGTGGGGGTTGTTCACGCATGGGCAGATGGGTAGGGAGGATTAAATTGGTTTGGGCACACCATAAGAAAAAGATTTGCCATCACTGTCTTAGATCAATGTTTTTCAACTTTGGCAGCTTTGGGGGGGGGGGGGTAGGGGGAGGTAAGATGTTCCAGGGGACAGGAGCAACAGCAGAGAAGACTTTCCTCCTGGACCCCACCAGACGGAATAATTGTTCTGACGGGATCTGCACCATGCCTCCTCTGCTGGCCTGAGTGGTGCAGGCCAATCCCAGCGGGGTGAGTGGGTCCCTCAAGCAACCTGGACCCATGCCACGAAGGGCTTTAAAGGGGATCACCAACTGTGTACCACAGGGCTTGGTACTTTTGATAGGGGATGAGAGGTCCAGCCCTTTTTAACTCTTTACTGTAACTAAAGATTGTTACAGAAAATGAACAGGTTCCTCTGAAGACAACCAAAAAGTACCCTAAAATGCATCTACAAATCACCACTTACAAGAAAGAGATAAAAAATACTGGATTTTCAAGTAGAATTTGATGGTCATTTTTTAAAAAAGCAAAAAAGGATACAAATAATGCACCCAAAGAATGTGGACTATTCTTCTAAATTGAAATATAAGAGATTTATTGGAGTAACTTCATGGGAAGTACAAATGGACTTGATATGATAAACATTTCAAGAGAAGAGGCAAAGAGATTAGAATAAAATGGATGTTAGATTTTTATCTATGGGACTTAAAGCTGTCTGGGAGGAAAAAAGAATTATGGTTTATTTGATTGTGATTAAACAATAATTTACTATTTTGGGTGATGTTTAATGCTTATCTGGATTGCATAGTTTCTCTTTAGGAAATGTTTAATGATGTAATGGATTATTTTTAATATTGACATTACCACTTTTGGATATATAAATAAGGAGTTACTATTTATGATAATGTTTAATAGCTTTCCATTTTATTATAGTTTTGTTTATTAGGGACACGGTAGCTCAGGGGCTAAGATGCTGAGCTTGTCAATCAGAAAATTCGGCAGTTCAGCGGTTCGAATCCCTAGTGCCACATAACAGAGTAAGCTCCTGTTACTTGTCCCAGCTTCTGCCAACCTAGCAGTTTGAAAGCATGTAAAAATGCAGGTAGAAAAATAGGAACCACTTTAGTGGGAAGGTAACAGCGTTCCATGCGCCTTTGGCATTTAGTCATGCCAGCCACATGACCACGGAAATGTCTTCAGACAGCGCTGGCTCTTTGGCTTTGAACCAGAGATGAATACTGACCCTAGAATTGGGAATGACTAGCACATATGTGTAAGGGGAATCTTTACCTTTACCTTAATCTTCAGTTGTTGAAATGGATAAGAATGATTTCGAATAAATGGAAAGGGGAATTAAATACTAATGTCATTAGGAATTTTTGTTAATCTTTACTGGACCTTTGCTTATTAATAGATTTACTGATGAGTGTATAGAAAATAGTGAGGTATGAAATGAAGATGTATCTGGTTGTAATACCTTAAGAGGCAGTGATAAAATGTTAATATTGAATATGCTTGCTGGGGATGAAGGGCCAAGTTTCTTTTCCTTACTATCTTTTTTTGACCCGGAGTGGTGATGGTGGTGGTAATGGTAGTGAGTATCTTTTTTCCATGCTTTTTAAAAATATATTCTTCTTAGGTTTCTTTATTAAGTTTTATCTGTTTAATATATATATATATATATATATATATATATATATATATATATATATATATATATATATATATATATATATATATATATATATATATATATATGTTTTCTGAGGTTTTCGCGGGTGTTAGTATGTAGGTCTCTAGTTGTTCGGGTTTTCTCCCGCGTAGAATTGGAGATGTCTTGGCGACGTTTCGACGAAGTCACATTCGTCATCTTCAGGCTGCTGCTGACTACTTCAGGTTTGGTGTTTCCAGGAGTAGTGTGGGGAGGCTGATTGTGCTTTAGCAGTCTGGCTTCTGGTTCTGGGTCGTGCCTCCTCCTCACCCACACTACTCCTGGAAACACCAAACCTGAAGTAGTCAGCAGCAGCCTGAAGATGACGAATGTGACTTCGTCGAAACGTCGCCAAGACATCTCCAATTCTACGCGGGAGAAAACCCGAACAACTAGAGACCTACATATATATATATATATATATATATATATATATATATATATATATATATATAATTCTTAATAAAATTACTGGGGGGGGAATCTGAATTATAAAATACTTGTCCTTCAGTGATGGGATTCCATTGTTTTTACTACCGGCTCTCTGGGCATGGCTTGGTGGGCATGGCATGGATTGGTGGGTGTGGCTTGGTGGGCTTGGCAGGGGAAGGATACTGCAAAAGACCCATTCCTTCCCGATCAGCTGGGACTCGGGAGGCAGAAAACAGATGGGGGTGGGGCCAGTCAGAGGTGGTATTTACCGGTTCTACAAACTACTCAAAACTTCCGCTACCGATTCTCCAGAACTGGTCAGAACCTGCTGAATACCACCTCTGTTGTGTTTCTATATATCTTTCTCTGGAAAGTCAACAAATATTTATTTGTGCACTAATCAATTTTTTAAAAGCTTGGATTCTTCCTGTATTCTGATTGGCTATTATCTTTATCTTTTTGATCTCCCCAGTGCCACCTCTCATAACAATATACACAGTATTGCAATTTTCAAAAGCAGCAAGTGTCTTTGGCAGCTAATTTTTTCATCAGAGAGCATATTGGAAAAATGATATCTTTTAAAACCCTAGAACACTCAAGTTTAATAGAATATTAAACCAAGCCAGGATCCCACTAATTTGTGACATAAAATTAGCTCTCTTTTTTTCTATTATAGAAAAAGTGAGGCAATTAAATGTGGGACCTGGAGTTTGGAATTTTTTTAAATAATTCTTTCAGTTTAAAATAAATTTTGTAGAAAAATGTTTTATACTTGGGGAAATAGTTTTTGACATTTTGGGGAAGAGAGAAAGAACAATGGACCGTTTACAGGTCTACACAGTAGATTAATGAGTCTAATTGAGTCTGTAGGGAAATATTTCAGTTTAACTACTGGAACTAATTTATACATTCACTACATCGTAATAAGTCAATTTAAGTTTCTGGAAATAAAACTGGATATCCTGGGTATAGATTTGAACTATAAATTTCTGCAAGAAAAGAGTCTGTGTTCATTATACATTGTAAAATTACCATATGGACCTGTCAACACTTCTTAGCACAGCTTTGTAATAATGTCATTCAGCTTAACATTGTAATGTGCCGACTGAATTAATGCATATGACAAAATGAAGGCTTCCCTAGCACTAGTTTTAAAGGAAGTTTGGAACTTTATCTTGGTACCAAGCTGAAGAAAGACTGTGTTTATAAAACCAATGTCCACTCTTCATGCATGGTTTGTGGAAAGGAATATAGAGTTAGTTTCCTGTTCTTGTTCACTTAAGAAATGTCTATTGTTATTTTAGGATAGGCCTTAGAAAGTATCTGGCCTGCAGTGTATCCAGGCCAGAACATTCAAATACCCAAAGCTTTCCATTAAAAAAAAATATTCAAATGCTATGATGTATGGCCGCGCGGTGGTTAGAGTGCCGTACTGCAGGCTACTTCAGCTGACTGCTAGCTGCAGTTCAGCAGTTCAAATTTCACCGGCTCAAGCTTGACTCAGCCTTCCATCATTCTGAGGTGGGTAAGATGAGGACCCAGAATGTTGGGGGCAATAGGCTGGTTCTGTAAACCACTTAGAGAGGGCTGTAAAAGTACTGTGAAGTGGTATATATAATTCTAAGTGCTATTGCTATCTATACTTCAAAGATCAGAATCATCCAAGGCATGGTATTCCCTGTGACATTCTATGGAAGTGAAAGCTGAACTCTGAAGAAGCATCATAGGAACAGAGTTGACATTCTTGAACTTTGATGCTGGAGATTTCTTGGACAGCCAAGAAAACAAGCAAATTGATTATCAGACAAATCAACTCAAAAGTCCTCACTCAAGGTATGAATGAATGACCGGGCTCAAATTATCTTACTTCAGACACATTATCCAAAGACGTAGCTCTCCAAAGTAGGTCTAATGCTGGAAAAAGTGGAAAGAATGAAGAGGGTGATCACCAGCAAGAGGGGCAAACTCAATTACTATTTACGTTGGAAGACCTTAAAGACCAGGTTAGGGACCATCATGGGGAAACTCTGTCTAGAATGGTTGCTGGGAATTGCTGACTTGATGACACATAATCAATCATTGCATCAATGTGATACTATCTTCATGGGACTAAAGTGTTCCCTTGCATAGGAAATCATCAATGAATATAAACATTTCAAGGACTCTATTTTAAAATGGAATACATAGGTGATTTTAGTAGAATCTTAGGCTTAGTGTCTTTGAAGTGCATCTTTTACACTGGAAATTACAACCTATGTAGTTAAGAGTTGTGTTTTGGGAATATAAAAATAAAATTGAATAAAATTACCCTTATCTCTTAACTAAGGTAATCTTCATAAATCCTCTGGTAGCAGTATATACATCTAAATGCTATTGTTACAGTGGTGGGTTTCAGAAATTGTTGGAACCTACTCTGTGGGTGTGTCTTCCTTTATGGGAGTGGCTTGCCACTCATGTGACCAGAAATGAAATTATGAATTAGTACTTAGGTCGGTCCAAGTAGCTATTCAGAAACTCTGGCATTGAAGCATGCAAGCCTTAAAGCTGTCAAGTTACAAGATCCTTGCCAGTGGTGGGTTTCAAAAAGTTTTGGAACCTCTTCTGTAAGTATGGCCTGCTTTCCGGGTCCACTGGTGGAACCTCTTCTAACCGGTTTGGTAGATTTGACGAACCGGTTCTACCGAATAGGTGCGAACTGGTAGGAACCCACCTTTGTATTGTTACTATGTATGTCAGACATTTTTTCTTCTGCTACAGTTGGTGCAACGTCTTCGTATCAGTAGCTCCAGATATTTGCAACCTCTACTCACATTGAGGCTGAAGCTATGTTTTGTCCTCTGCCCAGGGTCTCAGTTGAAACTTCACAGAAGCTGCTAATCCAGAAGATTCAGGTTCACATTGATGGAAATCCACACTAGCCACTGATCCTCCTAGCTCCTATCAGCTACAGATAAGCCTTCCACTCATTAACCGCAGTTGCCTGACAGCCATCGCTCTCCTTCAGCTATATTACTTCCAAGACCTCTGCTACAGGGATAGGCAAAATACTATATACATTTTGATGGTGGCTCCTTTTCTCCCCATTGTCTCAAAGGTGCTTTTTCAAGAGGCAACGGGACTTTCTGTTTTTTGTTTGAAGACGTTTCGCTTCTCATCCAAGAAGCTTCCCCATTGCTTTGACTATTCTGCTCCCGTCATAGCAGTTTTTTGTCACGAAGGTGCAGAGACTTAATAAATACAATGATTGCCAATAGCCATGTCTCTTTAATTCAGGCTCTCTTGATTTGTGCTCTCCCCCACCCCACCCCCATGCATGGGGACATTCTGGCTGGGAATGATGGGAAGTATTCTTCACAACTCACCTGGAGAGTGCCAGGTTGGGGGAGGCTGCTTCAGCTCACTTCTTTTCTTTCTCCTACAGGTGCTGAATTGCCAAGCTGGCCATTAAACTGAGCTACATTGGGAAGTGGCCTGTGGTCTGGCATCGAAGGCTGTTGAATGAAAACAAATGGGAAACTCCCACTGGGTGTCCTTCTGCTCTAGTCTTCTGAGCTTTCCTGAATTATGGCCAAGCGTAACTAGGCCAACATCGTTCCGTTCTCCTCTTGTGGCCAAGAAAAAAAAGCCCCTGAAGTCGGCAGGCGGATTCCTAGTCATTCAGTAGGCTTGGATCCCTTTATGAGCATTTTTCTATTATATGAAAGCCCCATTGTGCAATATTTGACATTTCCTTTCATTATTTGCCCTCAACGTTGATTTTAGGATTCTGGCTGTAACTCACATTGTGGTCAATTATCCTGCAGGAGGATCTGCTACAGGAGGGCGGTAAGATTTTATATCTTGGGAAAACATGCCAATGTGCTTTGTGTTGACACAAAACTATAATAATATTAAGTGTTCATTGTACGAAACTCATTAAATACACAGTTAAGGATTAAACGTCTCATGAAACAGTGTATTTCCATGGGATGTGTGAAGCTGCATAAAAATTGTCTCCAGAAGCTTATGGAAAAAGCAATCTAGTATGTTTTTCTACAAATATTGTGTCTATGAGGCTATACTTAAACTACATTCTCCAGCATTGCTCCAATTGCCTCCTAGGAAATCGATTTTGAGGGGGGTGAGTTTTAGGTAATAATACTCAAGTCTTTTGCAATCAGGAACAATGTCTCCAGAAGGGGAAGAGATCTTTTGGAGTGGAAGCAGGGAAAGAGAGATGGGAAAACAACAATGGTGGTGTTACTTTGTCACAAATCCAAGATGTACTTATGGATCAAGATCTAACAAGCAAGGCTAGGCAAAATCCACCTGCTTTGTATTATGCCTTCTCTGAGTTTTTTCACAACCCACTCCATTATGTAGTTATGTCTTAGTTTACATTTCCTTGTCCCATTTATGAATGATGCCATAAAAAATAGAACAGATTAAAACTGGGCCAAAAAGCTTAGCACTGTCAATGCTAGAGGTTGGAGTTGGGTGGGAGGTGAGTGTTCCTGAGAGCAAGAATATAATCTGAGCAGTGAGGAGCAAAGCAAGTTTTATAACTTTAAGAGGAGACCTATTTACAAGAATTGCATTATAAGAATAGGCAAAACCAAAATCTAGGTAACAACATCCTATCAGGTGTTTGGGAAGAAAAGCTGAAGGCAGTAACAATTATCAATCTCTTGGAGAAAGAGTAGTAACATAGTGACAAAAAAGGGAACACTGAATAAATCTTGCTTTCAATCAACCTACTGATGTGGCCTACTAGCGGATTTGGCAGCGGTGAGGAGATTGGGGAAGAATATGGGCCAGTCCTGCAGTCTGAGGAAGGCTCTGATGAGGGCTCTGCATCAGAGGCAGAGATGGGGACAGGGCTGTCTGACAGATATCAGCTGCCTATAGAGTTGGACATCAGTTGGGCAGAAGAACAGCTGGAGCATGTTCCCAGTGTGCAGAGCTGCCAGGAGAAGAGAACAGCTAAGGAACAAGCTTCAACTCAGGACTAAAGCCACAGGTGGACAGTGAATGGCCCCTCCCATAAGGAATAAAGAAGAGCGAAAGGGGAGTGGGGTTTGCAGGAGACAATTAGTTCAATTCATTAGAATGAAGATCTATTCCTGACTTCTTGCCAAGTATTGTCTGCTGCAGAGTGATGTTTGGAAGATATCGGCCTGGCAGCTCTCCAAGCCAGATAAAGGCCTGTAGTTGTGAAATCTCTTGAAAGACTGTTGGCCAGGACTTTTCTGGAGAGGAATTAACTTTAAACTAAATAAAAGGGGTTTTATTGGGATGAGAAGTCAGCTTTGTGCTTCTGGGAAGTCTAGGTCAAAACACCTAGTACTTGTACTCCCCTTGTACTCAATAGATCATAAAGCATTGGAGAACCACTGCTATTGGATTTACACCCCCAACTGGGTTAGAAACAGGGTGAAGGACAGAAAATTGCTAATATATGAGATTAATATGATAATAATGGCTAGTTTCAGTTACATATAGTAGATCTCTTGAAGCCATATTCTATTGCTGCGATGTGTGCTGGTAGAGGAAGTATGGGTACTGTTTCAGTGCATCTGGAAGAATGAGGTTGTACCCCAAGCAAGTTTCTGAAGCTAAGCATCCAAAACATTCTATTAGCAGAAGGCAAGTATACTGGACTGTTGGTGATGGATGATGGTGTTAGGTAGCAGAAAAGGGGCACTGATAATATCAATGCCACACAGGAGCCAATTTACTCTAATTTTGGAAGTTGGTAGGGAAAATGCATAAAAAATTGTTTCCTGTTCCCAGTAAAGTCTATCTGCTTGAGAACCATCATGCCTTCCAGATGTTGGTTTATGTAGTGAATAATTCTGAAAGTATTGATAGTCACATCTTCCCAATCACAGCTATACCATCTTGATCATTATTACAGAGCTGTGGTTTCACCTTTATGCAAATGACCACATAAAATGCAATTTGATTGTTCCACAGAAGCCAAGTGGAAAGATGCTTCTTTCTGAATTTATCTTTGTTACTTACAGAAAATTATGGAAATATGTGTGGAATTCTTAAGAAAATGCTTTCCCTATGCAGCTATTAGGACTGAAGTATGTACACTTGCAGAAAATTTGGAGTCTTTTAGCATCTCACCACTTGAGAGACCGCCTCCTGCCAATTACCTCCCAAAGACCAATTCGATCGCACAGGCTTGGCCTTCTCCGGGTTCCATCTGCCAGCCAATGTCGGCTGGCGACCCCCCGGGGCAGAGCCTTCTCTGTTGCTGCTCCAGCCCTCTGGAACGAGCTCCCCGTGGAGATCCGGACCCTTACTACCCTCCTGGCCTTCCGTAAAGCTACTAAGTCCTGGCTGTTCCGGCAGGCTGGGGGCTGTTAAAGCACCCAGCCCCATCTTAATTGTGACTGTTGTGGATTTTAAAATTGTTTGTATTGTCTTATTTATTCCCTCCCCTGTTTATTGTGAGCCGCCCGGAGTCCTTCGGGAGTGGGCGGCATACAAAACCAATAAACCTAACCTAACACCATTCCCAATGAACAAATGTTAATCCTATTGGGGTGCAATCTCTTTTTGGTGGAATCCAGGGGTGGGTTGCTCCCGGTATTACTGCCAGTTCAGTGCACTCAAAAATTTCGCTATGCACATTTGTGCTTTTGCACAAAAATAGGTCTGCAAATGTGCAAAACGTTAAAGAAAGAAAAAAATTAAATGTGTGCAATTACAATTGTTCTGCGCATGCACAGAACTGAAAATCAAGACGGCGGCCCCATAAGAGAACTGGTTCAGGGGTGTGGCAGGCCTGGGTCACTGTTGGTTCCAGCGACCCAGGCTGCCAAACCATTACCGGTTCAGCCAAACCGATCCGAACCGGTAGGAACCCACCTCTAGTGGAATCTCTAGTTAGACTAGATGCAGGGGTGTCAAACTAGATACAGGGGCTGGACACGTCACATGCAGGCCATGCCTATCCCAGCTCTGCAAAGGGGAAAAAAACATCACAAAATGTTACATGACGGCAACATGACACCATGAGTTTGACACCCGTGGACTAGAGGGAGTGGTCAAGAGTCCCAAAGTTTAGTGTCATTGCACTGCAGTAAACAACACAGGACAAATCTCCCCCAGAATCCTTGAAGCCTTATCTTGCCATTCCAAAGCAAATGTAATCAGTATGACAAGATTCTTGTACCACAGTAATACAGCCACTGCTGAAACCCTTCACAAGTGGTTCTGGTTACTTTGCCTGACACCTATAAATAGATCATATCTGTCAGCCTCTGTTTCGCTACTTGCTTTTCGGCTGCCATTGAAACGGGGTGGGGGAGGCATAGTATTTGGGAAATGAAGTTTTAAGTACAGGAGAGATTGTGAAAAGGGAGTTTTGTTCTCACCATCTACTGCGCATGCTGATGGCTGGTGTTTAGAGTTGGTCAAGGCCAACTGTCCTGCATACCAACCTGATGATGCTCCTTGGAGATGAAACCCACATGACACCTGAGGGATTTGCAGATTGGACAATGGGGTGGGGGTTACCAGGGGGAGGGGGTTGGGTCACATATTGATATCTATGATTACGCACACTTTTGCCTCAGATCTTGCTTTGCTTAGCTGCTATCTTTTCATAACCAGTAAAAGTACTCTTAATTCTGCGAAATGGAGTTAAGTGGTTTCTTTCTTGGTTGCTGAGGGAGGCTGGCTTGACAATATCTACCTACCTAGTCATAGAAGTGTTATTCAGTCCCTGTTAGGTTTGGAAGCCATCTTTTGCATTGGGCCTTCAGACCTACCACATTTAGTGCTGTGGGAAATTGGGAGGGAGGATTATATGGCGTATGGGAGAAATATAGTCAAAATAACATTCCTGCTCAGAGAGTCAAGGACATCTTGCCCTGCACCTTGAGTGGTGTGACTGGGAGGCATCTCCAGTTGGGATGGTGCGTGATTGGTAAGGTGACCAGATTTTCAGATTGGAAAAGAGGGACGCCTTTGACCGGGGGGGGGGGGGGGGGGCTTGATTAAAAAAAAATTTTTTTGTCAAAAGGTCACCCCAGGACACTGAAACCAGCATAAATACGAATCTGTTGCCAAACAAAATTTTGATCACGTGACCATGAGGATCACGTGACCACGGTCGCTAAGTGTGAAAAATGGTCATCAGTCACTTTTTTCAATGCCATTGTAACTTTGGTCACTAAATGTTTTCCCCCTCCTCGAGACTCCTCACTTCTTCCTTCATTCCTCTTGCTTATCTACCTTCACCTTATCCGTCTTCTGCTCTTTCTCTCTCTTCCTTCCTTTCTCCTTCCATCCTCTCTTCTTTCCTCACTCACTCCCTTCCTCCTTTTCTCTTCCTTCCTCCTTCCATTCTTTCAGCTTCATTTCTTTTGCCTATCTACCTTCTCTGTCTTTCTGCTCTTTCCATTTCTCTCTTCCTCTTCGCTTCTGTTCCTTCCTCCTTCCCTCCTTTCCTATTTCTTCCTTCTTCCTTCCTTCTGCCTATCTACCTTCACCTTCTCTGTCTTTCTGCTCTTTCCCTGTCTTCCCCTTTCCTCCCTCCCTTCTTTCCTTTCTAGTTCCATCTTTTCTTCTTTCCTCTCTCCCTCCCTTTTTCTTTTTTCCTTCCTCTTTCCTCTTGCCTATCAACTTCATCCTCTTTGTCTTTCTGCTCTTTCCCTCTCTTCCCCTTTTCTTCCTACCTCCTTCCCTCTTTTCTCCCTCCCTTCTTCTTTTTCTTCTTTTTTTCTTCCATCTTCCTCCTTCTCCTCCCATTCTTTCTCCTTCCATCCATCTTTTCTCCTTCCATCTTCTCCCCCCTCCCTTCTTCTTTTTCCTTCCCCCCTCCCTCCTTCCTTCCTCTCCTTCCCTTTCTCGCACACAGGAAGGGGAGGGGAGGCTTTCTAGTCGCTTTCACAGCATAATTTCTTTATCTAACTTTTAAAAAACAGTGTGAAAATTTCGTAACCTGCGAAGCACCAAGTTATTATCTTCTGTTGTTACAAATTCGCAGCTACTCCATTCTTTCCGATAGGGAACTGCATTTCCCAAGATGCCTCAGGTCCTCAAAACGCTGAACGCGGTTTTGCAATTGACTCCAGTGAGGCCCGGTAGCCGCCGGTTGGGGTGGCTGTCAAGGCGCTGACAGCGGAGCAGACGCGCCGTTTGTTACTGCTTCCAGCAATCGAGACGGACGAGGGAAGCGGTGGTGGCGGACGTCAGCAGCGACTGTAACGACCGCGTGGGCGAGGTGCGGAGGAAGAACGGAAGGTCCAGCCATGGACGAGCAGGCTGGCCCCAACAACAACAACGCGCTGCTCTTGCCGCCACCTCCGGATGGGAAGCAACCAAGCCTTGCAGACTCACTTCCCACCGCAGCACAGGGGCCGCACAGGCATGGTTGCTTCCCATCCGGAGGTGGCGGCAAGAGCAGCGCGTTGTTGTTGTTGGGGCCAGCCACCGCCGCTTCCCTCGTCCGTCTTGATCCCTGGAAGCAGTAACAAACTGGCCGCGTCTGCTCCACCGTCAGCGCCCTGACAGCCACCCCGGGCTCTGGAAGAGGCAGAGGTAAAGAAGGCGGCGGCGGCAGGGGGGGGACCTGCAGTTCGCTTCCCACCACAGCACAGGCGCCACCAGCGGGCTTGCTTTGCTGAACACGGGGGCGAGCGTCTCTCCCTTCAGCTGCAGCTTCCTTTCCTCTCTCCGCCCTGCTTCTCCACCTCTTTCTGGGGATTGTGGAGGAATCTTGGTCTGGCATCATTGAGGAGAATCTGCCAAGCAGTGGCGGCGGCAGCAGTGGCAAAGGCAGCCAGGAAGGTCCGATCCTGGCCCGAGAAGACCCAGGTTACCCTCCCCATCTTCTAGCGGTGGGTATTTGCTAGTGATGAGCCTCGAAACAGGCGTGCGGCAGGTTCTCCTCAATGATGCCAGACCAAGATTCCTCCACGATCCCCAGGAAAAGGCGGAGAAGCGAAAAGCAGCTATAACATCCCCCGGTTCCTCCGGTGCTCCCACGGGTCGCTGTGTCCTGGAGCTGTCGCCCTTTCCTTTTTTCTCCTTTCGCGTGCTCACTCCCCACTCCATGCGGGCGGCGGAGGGGAAGGAGTCTCTGGTGGCTGCTGCAGCAGAAGCGGTGGCGACGGCTGGAGCACAAATCCGGGCAGGTGGTTCTGGCTGTCCCTTCCCCAAGCATATCCCATTGCTGCTGGCGCCGCGGCGGGAGGAGCGAGCGAGAGAGCCACCGACCGACCCCGCGCGTCCCATCGCCGACTCCAACTCAGCGGGCGAAGGGGCGAACTCTCATTAGCAGCGGGGATGGTTAAATGTTACATCGGAAGATTGATGGGGTATTTTAGAATTCAATCAGCGCAGTAACAACTAAACAGGCAGGCATGCCAAGTGGCACAGGACAGGCAAGAATTTACCAGGGGCTTTTTAATTAGGGGTGGAGGGAGATGGACCTCAATTCAGGACCGCGTGAGGGAGTCCTGTTTTTTCAAGCAAGAATTCTCAAAGAGCAGTTGCTGCCGCGAACGAAAAGCAGTTTTTAACCCCAAGCGCGATGCCACGAATGTCACTATTTCCATCCAAGCCGCCACCACAATCCTTGCAAGCCGGCAAAAAAGCGGAAGCAAGAAGAAAAAAATAAATAAATAACCACCCTCCCAAGCAGCCGGAGCTTGCAAATGGCGACATTGCAATGAGGGTGGTACTCCTGACCCTCTAAAACTCTCGGGAAACTCCTTCGCAGCCACGGGGGGGGGGGACCACATCACAGGAGCAGCCCCACTGGCGGGAGAACGATGGGACGGCTGCGAAAAGGCACGGGGGGGGGGAGATTGACAGCAAGGGTCCGTCCCGCCGCTCGCCTTAAAGTTCTCGCCTAGCCGAACTCTGGGGTTGCAGCCGCTGCTCGCCATTCCCTCAACTCAGAGTACGGAGCGCGCGCAAAACCCTGCCATGCGGGACTCCCGGCAAACCTCTCGCATATCCCCCCCCCGCTTGCTCCGTCTTACCAGATTTTGGGGGGTATCTGTAGAGGGAATTGGACGGGACATCCACCTCTTCCACTCCGGCGTTCTGCCGGCTGGTGAGCGCTCCCATGCTTCAGGCACGGCGGCAGAGGGTATCCGGGGTTGCAGAGGGGGGGCAGAGAGGAGGGGGGTGCGTCAGCTTCCCAGTTCACGGCAGACCTTTTCTAGCTGGCTCAAAGGACTTCCCCGGACTTGCTTTGCTGAGCAGGGGCTTTAGTAGAAAGGAAAGCAACTTCAGAGCTGGTATCGGGCCGGCAAAGGCTTCCCACTGCTGGCATGACTTTGAAGTGCGGCTTTCCTTCCACGCGGGCCGACATGGAAGGCAAGCCAGCCCTTCAAACTCATGCTGGCACTTTAGCGTGCCCCTCGGCCGCCATTCAGCGAAACATCTTTCGCTGAATGGCGGGCGAGTTCTAAACTGCCGGCATGACTTTGAAAGGGCTGGATTGCCTTCCGCGCGGGCCGATGTGGAAGGCAAGCGGCAAGCCAACACTTCAAAGTCGTGCCGGCAGGCAGGGCTGGAGCGAGCGTGCTCCGTCCCGGTGGGTGCATGAGCGGAGCACTTTTCCAGCGCTCCTGTGCCTGGAGAGCTCCCTCTGCATATGAGCCCGGGATCCACCGTTTGCGCTCCCTTGCTCTGCCTCACCACCCGCCTTCCCTATCTAGGGACTCCTCCAGCAGAAATAGCAGAGTCGCGTCGAGCGCCGCTCTGCCTTTCTCTGTGCTCTTCCCGCCCGGACGCCCAGAGCCTCCCAGCCCGCCCGGCCCGGGGTGAGTCAGCTGCAGTGCAGCAGGTGGCGATCCCGCCACCCCCCCCCCTCACTCGCCCCGCCCGTCACTTACTCTGAGTTCGGAGAAGAAGCGGCGGCCCCAGGTGGCACTTTTCGCAGAGGTTTTTCCACAGCTTGTCCGGAAGTGGAGCTGGAAAGGCGAGCTCGCTCCCCGCTCACTCGCTACGCTACCCCGCCCATGCGAGCGGCAACGGATGGGCGGGGGACTCATGCGGCATGCTAAGCGGACTCCAGCCAATCAGTGAGCTGGCTGGGATAGAAAACTTTAAGCACGCCGCGTTTTCCATCCCAGCCAGCTCACTGATTGGCTGGAGTCCAGGCCAATCCAATCTGTGAGCGGCAGGCTGGGCTGGCTTAAATTTGTAGGTAGGAGGTAGGATAGAGAACAGAACGATGAGCCAGCCCAGCAAGCTAGCAGCTGATGGGCGGGAGCTGCGAGCGCCAAAAAAAGCGTGCTTTTTAAAAAAGCGGGCGGGACGCGGGAAAATGCGTTGGAAAGCGGGTGTGTCCCGCCAAAAGCGGGACGTCTGGTCACCTTAGTGATTGGGCCATGTGATGGATATTTGGGTTCTGTGCAGGGACTTGGACTTTCAGATTCGTTTTTCCCCAGATGTGCCAATATAACATCTCTAATAAAATGGAACTTTGAGGAACCTCAAGCCTCGGAGTCTTCTTTCATTGGAGGTGTTACTTGGAACCCTGACGGTCCCCTTCTTTCCCTATGTAACAGTTGTATTTAAATAGGGAAATCTGTGACTTGTTCAGTTTTAACTGAAACACAAGATTGGAATTTAGTTTGTCTGTGGCTTGATTGGGTGAGAGGTGGTTTTTTACCGGTTCACCCCAAATTGGGCAAACCGGTAGTGGCAGCGCTGGGAGGGTTAGTAAAATAAATTTAAACCCACCATTGGATTGGATCAACTATGCTTCATAAAACCAACATTTCCCATTCTGGAGCCCAAATGGAAACTCTGGATCGTTTCAAACTGTAAACGTCTTTGTTAAGAAAGGGAGATGCTTTGCCTCAAGCATCTTGTGTTATCCCGCCCTTGTTGCTCTCCCGCCCTTTCAATCTATCCTCCCTTGATCAGCATGCCTCATTAACATCAATGAACGTAGCCGTTCATCACAGCTACTTAAATCCTAAAAGCCTCTAATACTCACCCCAATTTGGATGAAAAAGACTGCAAAAGATCCTAAAGTCCTCTGGGCTGCAGGAATGTTTTTTTAGAGGGTATCATTCATAGGCATCTCCAGTCTATGAGAACAGTTAAATATTGCATCACCCCTCACCACAATATAAAAGTCATTTTTTTTCTATTTTCTAGAATTGTTTATATGGTTATGTAACTAAAGTAAACTGCCACCAACAGTTCCAGAGATAGCAAATAACTCTTGGTCTCTGAGAGCCCATTGCTCTTTGCCTAACAGGCCCAATCCATCTTTTAAAGCTTCCTGTGCTGGCATCTGGATCTAACGGCAGGGAAATCCACTGTTGAGAAAAGATTTGGGTTAAAAAAAAGTGAGTGCTTTTTTTGTGTCACAAATTTCTGTCAGAGTTTGTTGCAGAACTAAAATCCAGAAAGTACACACAGATAACTGATTCCGCAGGATTCATTAACTTCTTTATATACATAATAATGCATGAGTAAATAATATCAATGATGGATTCTCCAACGTGGTAGTAGTTACAAGCAAAACACAGGCAGAGGGGAGATTGGCTTCAGTTCAGAGTTCAGAGCTTAATACAGCTAAGCTACGCCCAGACTTTTTACTTAAGTTTCTGTTCCCAAATAAGTTTCATTGGCTGACCTGTTACCATGCCTATTCATTGGCTGAACTTGTTACCATGTCTCTGCCAGTTCATGACTATTCTGACAATTTCTCCACTTTCAGTTTTAATAAACGGACTGAATGGTGTTGATGTGAGAGAGGGAGAAAACCTCCTACCTTTACATTAGGAAAACAGGAATTCTCGCTGATGTGCATATGCTCAAGATGTTGAACACAACATCTGTTTATCGAAGGTGCTGATCAATGATGTGATTCAAATAATGTAATAACCAGTTCTCTCCCCTAATGACCAGCTGGGTGGGGGGAGGATTGGTGGTCATGTGACTGAGTGGGCGTGGACAACTCAATGTCACTCACGTCGATGGGCACTTTGCCTTAGCTGTTACAATGTAATAAGGGTTAACCGGAGAGGCAGTTTCTGTAAGCAGGGCAATAAAGATTAGGCTAGAAAAAACACCAGAATGTTTCCATCCTGCCTTCCTTACAGGATTAGCCCTGTAAAGTTGCGGGGGGGAGATTTCTTCCAACAACTGGTTCTCTGAACTGCTTAGAAAGTTAACAACCGGTTCTCCCGAATAGGTGCAAATTGGCTGAATCTCACCATTGGGGCTGATATGAAGAAAGGCAATCTCTGGCAGCACCTTGCATGATAGTAAAAGCAGCCATTCACAAGGTGCAGCTTCTTCCCTTCATTTATCTTACTACATTTTCAAGCCAATAAAGAATTCCTAATGGGAAAATTCAGCCCAGGAGAAGACTACAGGTAGACCTTACAACAGTGTGTTTAGTGATTGTTTGAAGCACTGAAAAAAGTAATGTATGACCATTTTTCATGCTCACAACTGTTGCAGCATCCCCATGGCCACGTGATCAAAATTCAGATGCAGAACTCATTTATTTATGACATTTGCAATGTTGTAGGGTCCTGGGGTCACCTTCTCAAACCTCTGACAAGCAAAGTCAATGAGAAAGCTGGATTCACTTAGCAACCATGTTACTAACTTAACAACTGCAGTGATTCACTTAACAGTAGCTGGAAAAGTTGTTAAATGGGGCAAAACTCACTTAATAACGGTCTCACTTAGCAACATAAATTTTGGGTTCAATTGTGGTCATAAGTTGTAGTGTTTAACCACTCCTTTCCTCCCTACAGGATCAGAAATGAATTCCAGAAGTGACGGCCATTGTCTCTAAGCCTCTCTGATGCAGCTTGAAACCCAAGCTACTATACCTGGGTTGTAAAAGTCCATATGAGCCCTAGTTTGGGGCCCCTAGTTTCCCCCTAGGGGGGAAAACCTAATTCTTATTTATTAATCCAAATAAAAGCAAAGCAAAACTCTCAAATACTCTGTATGACAGTGGGAAGAAAACAATCAATCAAAGAAAAAACATTGTTTCAAGATCTGGGTCAGTCACGGGGACCAGAGGTTTGCTCCTTGTTTGTATGAGAGAGAGAGGAATGGGAAGAAAATGAATGGGAAATTCTGCATGCTGCTTGGTTACTTATTAGGTGAATATGAAGGAGGGAACTTGTTGTAGTATTTTGTCTCGACACTGTAGGAAGTTAGCATCCACCCCTCTCCTAGAACCGTGATGGCGAATCTATGGCACGCATGCCGTATTCACAGGCCCTTGGCAGCCCTGAGCTTCGGCCTTCTGGAGGGCCATATTTCCAAACAGCTTCCATGTTTCCAGTGTCTTTCTCTCCACTTGGAACTGAACCCAGATGGACATTTCTTCCAACAACACCTATAGACTTCCCTTCCCTTCCTTTTTTTTTCCTTATTAGCTTTTGGAAATGTCCAGACAAAAATCTTTAATTTGGAATTATCAAAGAGCACGCATTTCTAACACACAAGAGGAAGGATAACTACCATGTACTTTGCACCTTGATGTCACTGTGATGTGAATATTAGCAGCAAGTGAAATAAGGATCTTCAACATTTTTGGGGTATAGCTGGACAGTCTGAGGGGAGAAATGACATAAACCTCAACAGTCTGTGCAGTTTGGTGAATGAACATTTCACCTTCATTTTTATTGAAGTAAGACTCTGAAGTGGAGGTGCACTTAGTTTTAGGGGGTTAATTTTTTAAAAGGCTATTTTCCATCACAGACCTCCTTTCTTAGGGTATTTGAATTGGCACCATGTTTCAAGAAAAGCTACCTTTTTTTGCCTTGGGAGGCTGGTTTGACTGCTTCGTTTCTAATTTTCCTCTGTTAAAGTTCTTCTCTTTCCATTATTTTATTTTGTCTTTTTTGATGCCATATGTTGAAGTGGTTTGAGAGGCTGATCTTTTGTTATGCCAAATTTCAGAATCCTTGCCCAGAGCAGGACACAAGTTTTCTTAAAGAGATTGTTGGAAGAAATGTCCACCTGGGTTCAGTTCCAAGTGGTGATGAAAGAAATGTCCTTCTGGGTTCAGCTCCAAGTGGGGAAAAAGACACTAGAAACATGGAGGATGCTTGGAAAGGTGGTTTAATGGCTTGAGTCCTGAACAGAAAAGATGATCAAAGGTGAAGAGGAAGAGAAGGAAGGGCTGAGATGCTGAGTCCCTGGTTTTATGCCCTCTCTGGCCTTTGATCTTGATCTTGTATTCTGATTGGTTGTCAGACTCCCATGGGGCCATGCAGGGGCAACCTTCTAGGCTGTGTTTTGAATCCAGGTTTGGTTGAGTTCTCAGATGCCATGTGGTGAGTTTCTGTGAGAAGCTGATGCTACCTTTATTATGTAAAGTGGACTAGCTCAGGCTTTAATGGGTCATTGACAAAGGGGGATGGGCAGGAAGCTGCAGGGAGTTACTTTGTCTTTAAAACATGTTTCATCCCTTTTCACATCCAGGGAAATATATTCTGCCTTTTCTATATTTCCTAGGATATTTCATTATTCTGGGAGAGGGCTGGGTGATAACCTCCTACAATGGGAAGAAAGACACTGGAAACATGGAGGCTGCTTGGAAAGATGGTTTGATGGCGGACAGGATCACATGGTTTTAGGTCCTGGGCAAAAAGGGAACAGATATTGAGAATGCCCTGGTTTTATGCCCCCTCTGGGCTTTTGAATTTGAGCTTGCATTTTGATTGGTTGTCAGACTCCCATGGGGCCATACAGGGGTAACTTTGTAGGTTGTCTCTGTCCCTGGCTTGGTTGAGCCTTGCTAGGTGATGTAATCTTCCCAGGTGCCATGTGGTGAGTTCTGTTGCTAGATGGATCCTATTATGTCCTGGAGGCCATGTATTTTGTGTTGTAGATGGTTCCACCACAAAACCGCGTTCGACTAAAACGCGCTCGACGAAACTGCGTAGCTGACGTCATCACTGGGCGACAACAGCGCGGAGACAGAAGCACGCCGTAAATGCTAAACCTAAAATTAACCCCTAAACCTAAACCTAACCCCTCTAAACCTAATCCTAAACCTTACCCTAAATCTAACCCTTAACCTAACCCTAAACCTAATCCTAACCCTTAACCTAACCCTAAACCTAATCCTAACCCTTAACCTAACCTTAAACCTAACCCTAACCCTAACCCTTAACCTAACCCTGAACCTAACCCTAAACCTAACCCTAAACCTAACCCTTACCTTAACTTGAATCGGCTTGCTATTTAAAACGCCCTTCTTTCTCCGCGCTCGCTGTTGTCACCCTGTTGATGACGTCAGCGACGCGGTTTAATTGGGCGCGCTTTAGTCAAGAGCGGTTTTGTTGTGCCACGGTTGTAGATAAGCTGGCCCAGGCCTTCATGGCCCATTAACAAGGGTGGTGGGGTGAGTTTCTGCCTCCCTTTTAGGGGAAATATTCTGCCATTTTAATATTTCCAAAAATATTTCATTTTTCTAGGAGAGAGGTGGGTGCTAACTCCCTACAAGATGCTGCAGAGCAAAGTCATGGAGACCGATGAAGCTGATGAAGTCTACATGCAAGAAGTGATGCTAAGTGGGACTGAAAGGAAAAGCTCTTTGTGGTGGTGCTGAGGTTTTGGTTTTCCCAGCAGCACAAGGTGCTGCTAGCTCATTGCTTTCTGCGAACAAGCCCGCTTCTTACAGGGGATGATACTTTTCATTAAGGCAAAGCTCCTTAAACCCCTTCGTAATTCTTTTCCTTGTGCCAGAAAGAAGCAGTTCTCTATACTTTTCACTATGAATGTTTACTAATGGATATGGTGCTGGAGATTTCCCTTAGGAGGCAGCCTTAAGAACAGAATCGCTAAACAACTAAGATTCCTACTTCCGTGAATTAGCTGAATGAGCTAATCCTCGCAAACAGATAAAAATTTAAGATGAGATATTATCAAGATTTTTATCTTACTGCTTGGATCTATATAGATCCTGCATACTAGGAGTGCATACAATCTAAGATAATAACAAGATCCTTTGTATCTTATTAATCAACATATTTTAAGCTCATTTCTTTAAGTTAATGCAACTGTATTTGGATTCTTTTTTTAAAAAAAAAAAACCACTTACTATTTTCTAATTTTGCATTTAAGCCCAGATAATAAATTACATATTAAATGCTAATGAAATATACAATTCTGTATTCTGTCTGGGCCTATAATGGTTACCCTTTCTACAATCCTCATGGCACCA
The DNA here is from genome assembly GCF_009769535.1 of Thamnophis elegans. Lineage (NCBI taxonomy): Eukaryota > Metazoa > Chordata > Lepidosauria > Squamata > Natricidae > Thamnophis > Thamnophis elegans. The sequence goes on along the minus strand of NC_045541.1, from coordinate 34,590,950 downwards.
GTTTATAAAAAAAAGAGTATAATTAAAGTTTAAAGCATGAACCAAATTTATTTCCCTAAAAATGAAAGACAATTTAAGTTTGATAAGATATTTTATATCATACAAACAATATGAACGCAGAATAAATACAAAAAAAAAAAGAGTAAGTTTGTTACCATAGTTCAACATATCTAGATAGACTGATAAAAAGGTGGGAAATCCCCTGACCTCCGGTGATATTTTTCAAATGAAAACAAAATGTGAAAATTAATCCATTAGTGTGGAGTGGTATCTACTCTAAGAGCTTTATTAAAACCAGTCAGTGGAATTATGAAATAAAAAGTTGCAATGCACCCAAATTGAAATTGAATTGAACTGTTTTCCATCCATCCAGGGGTGGGTTCTGGCTGGCTTTACTTCCGATTCACTCGTGTGTGTGCTTCACGCGCCCACACGCTGGATGCGCACATGCACAGTTAAATTAAAATTGTTCTGAGCATGCACAGAACTCAAAAACAAGATGGCGACAGCGACTGCAGAACTGTTTCGGGGGCATGGCAGGCTTGGGTCACTGCTGGTCCCAGCAACTCAGGCCGCCATACCACTACTGGTTCAGCCAAACCGGTAGGAACCCACCACTGCATCCATCCATCCATAAATTGGCAAAAAATATAACTGCACACTCACATTCACACACATACATTCAGTTGAAACCAGAACTTTTTCTCCTGGGACTGATGGATAAAAAAGCTGGAAAAATGTTATGGAACACTATTTTTATATGTGATAGTTGCAGTGAAATGACTGTACGCACAAAGATGGAAAGATTTGGCAATGCCAATGACAGAGGAATGGCTGGTGAAGATGACAGAACTTGCTAAAATGGCCAAACTGACTTGCTTGATTACAGAAAATATCTACATTTATTGGTGACTAAAAACTTTATGGACATTTGCGTAAGAAAGAAACCACCCCTTGCCCCAACTTTTGATTTATGGTTTTAATTATTAACCAGAATAGATTATAAAAAGAAGATAGTCATATTGTAACATCAAAAAGACAGGTCCATTTATAATTGTACTTATAACTGTTATAAAGAAGATTATAATGTGTGTGTGTGTGTGTGTGTGTGTGTGTGTGTGTGTGTGTGTAAATGTTTCCTCTGTCCAGTTGTTTCCATCTCTAGAGGCCGCTGCTCATCTCTGTTTCTTAGCCAAGGGAGCCATTTGAAGACATTTCTATAGCCGTGTGGCCAGCATAACTATACGACTATATGCTGCTACCTCCCCACTGAAGTGGTACCTATTTATCTTCTCTCATTTGAATGCTTTCCAACTGCTAGGTGGGCAGGAGCTGGGGCGAGTAACAGGAACTCACCCCTTTGTGCGATGGTACTGCTAAGGTAAGGTGACCAGATTTTCAGATTGGTAAAGAGGGACACTTTTGACGGGGGGGGGGGGGCTTGATTAAAAAATTTATACAGAGCAACAAAATTTTTCATACAACGCAAAAATAGTATTGTAATATTTTTTTATTTCAACATAACTACAATTTACAAATATAAATTGTAACTGTTGCCAAACATCAAAATTTTGATCACGTGACCATGAGGATGCTGCAACAGTCGCTAAGTGTGAAAATAGTCGCTAAGTGTGAAAAATGGTCATCAGTCACTTTTTCAATGCCATTGCAACTTTGGTCACTAAATGAACTGTTTGAAAGCTAAGGCTAGCTTGCATTATAATGCCTTATAGTAGCTTACATTTTCAAGAGAGAGAAGCTAAACTCCTAAACACACAAGGAATTTATCTTTGGTGAATATGCTCTCAGTGTACATAAAGAAAAATAAAATAGAATACATTCATCGAGAATCATAAGCTACAACACTTAGTCATGGTCACTAAAGCCTGGAGGATTGTTCCCTCTGTGCTTCTTTAAAACAGTATATGTTAGAATAGAATAACAGAGGTGGAAGGCACCTTGGAGATCTTCTAGTCCAACCCCCTGCTTAGGAAGGAAACCCTACACCATTTCAGACAAATGGTTATCCAACATCTTTTTAAAAACTTCCAGTGTTGGAACATTCACAACTTCTCTCCTTGATTAGTTTCCACCCATTGCTTCTTGTTCTACCCTCACGTACCTTGAAGAATAGTTTGACTCCCTCTTCTTTGTGGCAACCCCTGAGATATTGAAACACTGCTATCATGTCTCTCCTAGTCCTTCTTTTCATTAGTGGTTCAGACACCAGACAAGAAATCAGGAGTTTCTAGTCCCATTTTGGGCATGAAAACCTGCTTGGATGAAATGAGACCAGTCACTCTTTTTCCCCCTTCTTTCCTTCCTTCCTCCTTTCCTTCCTTCCTTCCTTCCTCCCTCCTTTCCTTCCTTCTTTTCCTTCCTTCCTTGTTTCCTTCCCTCTTTCTTTCCTTTCCTTCCTTCTTTCCTTCCTTCCCTAACTTTATTCCCCCCCCTCCCTTTCTCTGTTGTGGGGAGTTGGAAGGAGCATTAAATCTAATCACCGCCTTAAAAGAGGGATTTTTTTTAAATGGCTTTTTTTAAAGTAATTTCAGCCGGGATGCCTTTAGTACTCGCCCCATCTGTCCTCCCATCCTCCTTCCAAAAAGTTGATTTAAAAAGCCAGCGATCTGCGCCTGCTTCTCCAGCGTTCCTGATTCAGGGGCAGAGGTGCCTGGGCGCGCCCTGTTCCCCCCTCAAGTCTTCGCGTTAAAGCCAAAAAGGACCTCCACAGAGATGGCTCTGGGTCTGGGAAGGCAGGGACGGGACGGGATGCTGGAGAGCAGCTTTCGCCTACAGCCTTGGGGGGAGGGGTGTGTTTGCAACCCTGCCCTGCTTGGCGCCCCTCGTTGCTTGAAATGGGGTGCTCCATTTGGGGTGGGGGGATGCAGGAGGTCCAAATAAGAGGCGGGCTCAGCCTCTGCTGGGATGGAGCAAGCAGAAGGAAAGGCAAGAGCGGGTGGGGGATGGGACTTTGCTGGCAGTTGCAAAGCAGCTTTCCCCTGATTGCCTTCCCCCACGCCTCCCAACCCTTTCAAAAGCTACCCCCATCACCAGCCTCTCCCAACCGGATCCCCGCCTGCCTCCCCTCGGCTCACCCAGACCAGATTGACAGCTGCTTGCACGGTATGGCTGCAGAAGAGCGGAGCCCAAAAGAAGCGGGGGGGGGGGGGAACTTCCGACGGCTGAGCTGCTTGGCCCAGGACCTAGCCTCCTCCTTACCATCGCTCTCCCTGCAGAAAAACGGCGTGCATTGGCGTGCGTACACGCAAAAGGGGAGGGAGGGAAACACTGCCCTCTAAAGGCCACATCAGAAACGACACTTTAGAGAAATATATTTTTTTTAACAGCATCCTTTTTAAAATTGATTTTTTTTCTTTTGGAAAATCGGGACTTTTTCAATATGCAAAGGGACATGGGACAAATTATTAAAAATTGTGACTATCTCGCCAAAATCGGGACATCTGGTCACCTTATGCTAAGGAGGACTTTGGCCTATCTCCCTCATGAGATGGGGACATAGCAGAAAAAAATATGTATTGCCTGGGGTTATTTTGCTGTGTTTGGATCAGTGGTGGATTGCCAATTTTTTTACTACTGGTTCGGGTTTGCTCCTGTGTGCTCTCCTGCAACGCTTCTGCGCATTCGGCTGATCTGGGCCGAACCGGGAGCAACCCACCTCTGGTTTGGATGGAAGAATCTATTTATGATTGAGGAGCTCTTTTCCACTTTCTGGATGGGATAAGTATAAAACAGGAGTAGGGTGAATCAGAAGGTAGGATATGTGAGTTAAGATCATCAGGAAGCTGAATACTAGCAGCAACAGCTTTCTTGACTAATTGTCAACTCCCCAAAACAAATTCAGACCAAAACTGATAGATTTAATGTCATGACCATGTTGCCAACATTCCCATCATTAGCATTGGCTTAATAATCTCATTTTTAAAAGGGATTTAGTTTTTCTACCCCCCCACCCGAATAGCATAGATCTTTTTCGAACATTTCTTTTTGATGACATTTTTTTTAAAAAAAATCTTACTTTGTGATTATGGAATGTCAGACAATGATGATAATTTTGCTGTGATTGTTCTGCTCCAAAGCCTCCCTGCTCTGCAGCCTTTCCAGTGATCTGACTGGAAAAAAAACAAATAGAAACAAAAACCCAGTTCCTTTTGATGGCTTCCCATGGATGTAATAGTAGCATGAGAAGATGGGAAGTGGCTCTACTGGATAAATAATTGAAAGGCAGCACACATCTCATAATTAAGAGAAGTGCCACAATCCATAGCCTATCCGTAGGAATGTTGCAGGGGTGGTTCCGCTACTGCCGGTTTGCTCATGGTTGTGCAGCACGCATGCATGCACTTGATGCGGGCTCTGCGCGCATGCACAGGATTTTAAAAATGCTTCTGCGCATGCGAAGAAGCCAAAAACACGATGGCAGTGCCTATGGCGCCACTGGGAGAACCAGTTTGGGGGTGTGGCAGGCCTGGGTTGTTGCTGGTGCCAAGTTACTACCAGTTCGGCTGAACCGGTCTGAACCGGTAGGAACCCACCCCTGGAATGTTGATGCAATCTTCATCTCCTCTGGGGGAAAACTTTATAAGCAATCTTTTGAAAAAAAATGTTTTAAGAGTCAAGGAAGAAGGGGAAATGATAAGAGGGCAATTATTCAATAGAAAGAAGGGCGGTGGACATACCACAATTCTATTTTTTCCTCTCCTCTCCTCCCCTCCCCTCCCCCTCTCTCCTCCCCTTCCCCCTCTCCTCTCCTCCCCTCCCTTCCTCTCTCCTCTTCTCCCCTCCCCTCCTCTCTCCTCCCCTACTCCCCTCCTTCCCCTGTCCTCTGCCCTCTCCTCCCCTTTCCTCTCTCCTCTCCTCCTCTCTCTCCTCCCTCCCCTCCCCTCTCTTTGTTTTCTTACTTTTCTTTTAACTCTCTATACTTTGTTGAATTGAAAATCTGTAATAAAATATCAAGGAAAAAAACTGGAGGCATTTCAAACTAATTTAAGGGGTAGGAAAAAAAAGAACCCACTAAAGAAGACGTAATTCCATATTTGTTACACAGTTCCAGCTTGGCTGAAGCCGAAACAAGAGGTAGGAGTGGGGTGAGGAAGAGGTCCACAAAGGCCTCTTCCACCCATAATTTGGCATTGTTCAGGCGGATTTGTTACTATCTGACTAGATAGAATGCTGGATCTCCTCCCTCAGTTTGGAGAAAGTTGAGGATGCTTCTTCTGAATTCTAAAGAGTGTTTCTGAAGAGTGCTAAAGTGGAACAGGTTTATTTTTAAAGTGTATTTATTTCAAACTAGACTGGCATTCCGTTGAGAACAGTAAATCTTGCTGCACTCATTTAACCTGAGTCGAGGCCATTTCTCATCTATGTGCGAAGCTAAAAATAATAAATCAGGAAGGAAACTGTGAAGAAGCTATTTACGTGTGCCTCCCCTCATACCTGGGGATTGCCAGCAACCTGATTTTTATAGTAATTTAGACTTAGATGTTGCCATTCCATTCTCTCACATTTAGCTATTTTCCCTCACAGTTACACATAACCACATTCATAGTCATGTCATCCAGGTATAATATCCATAGATTTATTCATGCGTATAATATATGCACAACATGATTAAATTGAGCATAGGTTTCCTTCACAGATATTGGGTGGTTTTTTCCAGAATTGTTATTGTCTCACACAGAGAGAGAGACAAACATTACCCAAAGAACATAATTGGCTATATAGGTAGTCCTCGACTTATGACCACAATTGAGCCCAAACGTTTTTGTTATTGAGTCACTTGTTAAGTGAGTTTTGCCCCATTTTATGACCTTTCTTGCCACAGTTGTTAAGTGAATCACTGCAGTTGATAAGGTAGTAACACTGTTGTTAAGTGCATCTGATTACCCCATTGATTTTGCTTGCAAAAGGTTGCAAAATGTGATCCCATAACCTTGGGGCACAGCAATGGTCATAAGCGTGAACCAGTTGCCAAGCATTTGAATTTTGATCACATGATCATGTGGATGCTACAAAGATCGTAAGTGTGAAAAGTGCAGTCAATTTCATTATTCAGAAAAAATCAGAAAAATCTCATTAGTGAAGCTAGGTAACATCCTTAGTGCTGACCTCTCATACATTCTATTCCTTAAAATCCTTAACCATTACTTAACATGGGGTATTCCAAATGCTTGTTGTAAAGTTATTAAAAATTATTACTATTTCTTTAACAATAATATATATTTTATAAAGACACCGTAGCAGTGATGAAATTCAATTTTTTTACTACAGGTTCTGTGGGCATGGCTTGGGGGCGTGGCAGGGGAAGGATACTGCAAAATCCCCATTCTCTCCCCACTCTTGGGACAACCAGAGGTGGTATTTGCCAGTTCTCCAAACTACTCAAAATCTACGCTACCAGTTCTCCAGAACCAGTCAGAAACTGCTGAATTTCACCCCTGCACTGTATACTTAAAATAATCCAAACCCATTTCAGTGTTGATACTAACTGAGGAGTTTTACATGATGCAAATACATCTGAATCAAATTGTGAAATCAAGAGATGTAAGAGAGAGAATGCTGATAAAGAATAACATTTTAATTTTGTTTCCTTACCTAAGAGATGTAGTATGGGGAAGAGAGCAATTATGTTTTACTAAAGTTACTAAAACTGGTTTTACCTGCTGGGATGAAGGGGGTAGTTATCTTTTTTATTTTCTCTTTTTTTAGCTTTCCTTTCCTTTTTTCACACACTCCTTTCTTTTTGTATTTTTTGTAGTTTGCATTGAATTTTATTCTTTACATCTATAATTCTTATTATTTTTTTAAAAAGAATAACCATTCCAAAATATTTAAAAGAAATCAAATAAGCAAAAATTCTAATTTTTACATGGTGGCTCCAATGTTTTAAATGCAAAAATGAGAGCCTATAGGAAGTACATGTGATTTTCTCATTAATTCAATAACCCAATTTTATAGCCAACTATAGCACAATGTCAATAGTTTTGGCACATGGCATTCATGATTTTCAATTACATATTATTAGCTTATAAAAATAACTTATGTCCAGTTCCTGCTACTATTATACTTTCTGCTTGTCTGCAGCATTACAATAAAAATAAGAGCATGTCCTTTGACATCCTAGATGAGCTCTATGTAGGATCTTAATGGATGTCAAAATAACTCAATTTGTAATAATCCTAGCAGAAGGATAAATTGACTTCTGTTAATCCAATTGCAGAAAGAAATAAAATAAAATAAAATCCAAAGCTGGCCATTTTTAAAAAGAATTTCCACTGCTCCATATCAAAGGCCTTTTCTAATCCAAGAAAAATATCACTGCTGATTTTGATTGTGAATGTATTTAAGCAGATAATATTAATTAACAATGTAGTTACCACACACTTTCAACCTTTTATAAAAGGATCTGCAAGATGGACTCATATGTAGTCCATATGCTGGGGTCACTGTCATTTTTTCATTGATATTTAATAAGGGAATTGGACAATTATTTGCAAAATTTACCACCTTTCAAAATAAGTGATATCAGCCGCACTAAATGAGATATGAAACGCTTCATTAAAAAAGAATCATTATAAAATTCCAACAGTTCTTGGAGGAAAAACGTAGTGAAATAACCATCAGAAGCAGGAACTTTTCCTGCTCTCATAGATGGCACTTAAGACTTATATATCACTTCACAGTGCTTTACAATTTTTTCTCTAAACAATTTACAGAGGCAGCTATATTGTCCCCAACAATCTGGGTCCTCATTGTACCAATCTTGGAAGGATGGAAGGCCTTGAGCCAATCAGGATCGAACTGCTGGCAGTCGGCAGAATCAGCCTGCAATACTGCATTCTAACCACTGTACCACCATAGTGGTTAGAGTGCAGTATTATACTGTATGGTTTTTATAATTTCAGTATAATGCAGTATTATATGGTATTTCTACTTTCTTGGATAGATAGACACACATCTAATTATGCATAATAGTTTAAAACTATGTTACATAAAATTAATTTCTTCCTTGGTTATGTTTGACAGCATTATACAATCAAGAATAAGTATGAAAAAATGTTCATTTATGAAATCAGAATCATTGTGGATTTTACCCTGAGCATCTTTGATAGTAGAAGCACTACTATTTTGTTGTAGTCATTTTTTTTTTGAGAGGCCAATAGTTTACTATTGTGCGCACATGCATACTTACCACCTGTGATGCTCTGTGATGCTCTAGCTGCTTGACGGAGTGTTGCGCAGGCACCGTACCAGGGGTGGGTTTCAACCGGTTTGCGGCGGTCCCTGCGAACCAGTTGGTCGGCGAACCCGGAAGTAAGTAACTTCTGGGAACGGCGAAGGGCCCAGCCGCCCGCCCGCGCTTCTTACCCGGTTTTGACGAGTTCTGCACTTCCACGCATGCGCAGGACGCATACAGCACCTGCGCGATCCTCCAGGAGCAGCTGGAGCATTGCACAGATGCTAGTACGCATGCGTGCACCGCACGCGTGCACAAGGACACTGCCGGCCCGTTCCAACTGAACCGGTTGGAACGGGGCGAGAAACCCACCCCTGCACCGTACGCTCCGTGCGCATAAGCCCCGATCATCTCAAATGCAGGTAAGGTGGGTGGGCGGGCGGGTGGGACCTCCAGAGCACTGTACCGGAACAGTACCTGGTGCTCCCAGCAGGCATCGGTACACCTGTACTGGGGTGTACCGGTTGAATCCCACTACTGATTACACGTGAACCCAGCCCAGAAAAACTAATAAAATGTAGTATGCTTCCAACCCACTCTGCTTATGGGATACTCTGTTTTAGAGGCAGGTGGTTAATAGACCAGCCTTGCATTCCAATTTAACTGAAAATATGGCTTGTGGTTGGTACAGTAGCACACATTCATATTCAAAATATATAATCATTAGAGGGTACATTTTTTTTAAAAATAAAACAGATACAACTAGAGTTGGAAGAATCTATTATACGAATAGCCATTCTACAAACCTATGATGCTTGAGATCCTTTTGCAACATATATATCCACAGTTGCATTATAGCTTGTACCTCAGCAAAAATAAAATAAAGTCAGACATTCCAAAAAGAAAGTTTGGGAAGGAAAAAAAAATCAAGGAACTTTTCAATAGAGCTGGAAGGGACCTTGGAGGTCTTCTAGTCCAACTCCCTACTCAAGCAGGAGACCCTATACCATTTAAGACAAATGATTGTCCAGTCTCTTCTTAAAAACCTTTAGTGTTGGAACACCCACAACTTCTGGAAGCAAGCTTTTTCCATTGGTTAATTGTTCTCACTTGTAGGAAGTTTCTCCTTAATTCCAGGTTCCTTCTCGTCTTGATTAGTTTCCAGCCATTGTTTCTTGTCTTTTAACAGATTCATTTTTATAGCGTAACAGCTGATGGATGGTTGGGTAAACATTTGGAAGGTACTTACATATTACATATTGCTCAGTATTGTCGATATGGTTGCATCCAACCCCCACTGCGTAAACATGTATAGAAAGACACCTCCAGGGTCCAGTTGGTCATTCCCCTGATATATTTCAGTCCTGAGGTCACCACCTTGGGGGGACAGAAAGTGGAAAAAATAGGTCCCTTTGATTCTGCCACCATATTTTTGTCCTAAGACTGCTTCTCCTTCCACACCAGTCTTCTGGGGCCCAAGAGAGGATTGAAGGGGAAATCCTCGCTCTACCCTTGCTAAAAAACAGAAAGGGAAAGCAGACAAAAGCTTTGGGAGTTTGTAGCATAGCCAAGAGCATGAGGTTCTTTAAAGGGCCAGCTGCAATGTTTTTCTGTCACATCCTTGTTGCCTTGATTTTGTCCCCCTTCCATGGGTAAAACCAACTCATCTGTGGGTTATCCTTTAATTCTGACTCCCTCCCAGGGGCTCCCAAGAGGCAGAAATTCAGTTAAACCTTATTGAGTATTGCAGAACCCAGGAACAGATGCAAAAATGAGGTAGGTAATATGGACACCAACTTTTATGCTGGTATTGTTTTCTGCTTGCTGAAAGATTGACGGAGAATGCTGTCACTCAGAAATATAGAAAGATGCATAAGTTGGTAGTGGTTCTCCAAGATTTTAGATAGAAATCTTTCTTAGTTTTACCTTGTGGGTAGGAATTTCTTCCGGGATTTTATACTTACAAGATCTATTTTATCTCTGAGGATAGTTCTAATATCGATTTTGCTTAGTAACAAGGAAAAGAGCCCAGTCCTTATGCTGAAGCCGTTGTTACTGTACTAAAGATAAATTACTGAAAATAACTCTTAATAGTATTTCCAATTTGCATTCATTATGGTCAAAAGCACATGGGTTCCAATACAGATGAGACAAAAGAACATTTCAGATAACTGTGGAATCTTGGTTTCAGATATTTGTACTTGTGAATGAGTTCTCAGGCATAGTACAGGCGATTTATGCTCATTTACAAGACTGATTCTTTTTAAGGAAAAAAAGATCTATTTGGAAGATTTCTGCCTAAATACAATGGCTCCCTCTGCAGGCTTTTGAGTGCATGCGCTAAAATAAGCCCTCCCCCCAAAATAAGCCCTCCCCTAAAATATTAAACTGCATGTGCAGCTGGTTCCCTAGAATTTCCTGGGGAGGGAAAATGTGGGGAACATGCCCCAAGCGATCCACATGCACCTGCCATTCGTGCGGAAGGGCCTCACAGTGGCCACTCCCACAAATCCTAACTACCGTGTCCCTTCTTTTAGTGGCAGCTGCAAAAAGATCGGCAGGCCCAGCGATGCTAGGGCTGGCAAGAGTGTGCCAGAAACAGAGACAGAACTTTCGGCCCTCTCTGATCAGCTGATCTGTGGGCCACAAGCTGAGGTTCAGGGTCCTCCTGTACCTCAAAAATAATAAGACTTCCCCGAAAATAAGACCAAGCGCTAATTTTTTCGGTGGGGTGTCAAAAGAAAATAAGAGCCTGTCTTACTTTGGGGAAAACACGTTAATATACATAAATCTTCATCCATATGCTATCATTTTGATATAGATCAGGGGTGTCAAATTCAATTTCATTGAGGGCCGCATCAGGGCTGTGGTTGACCTTGGGGGACCAGGGACCTGGGTGGGCATGGCCAGCTTGATGCCACTCAGTGGGCGTGGCTGACTGGGTTGGCATAGTTGACTGGGTGGTGTGGCCAGCTTGATCCCACTCCCCAAACTGCTGGCATGTTTCCTCTTTGCATTGGGTAGACCTGGCTGAAGCCACACTGGCCTGATATTTCCTCTTTGCATTGGGTAGACTGGGCCGAAGCGATATGGGTAGATTCGGCTGAAGCGACACTGGTAGGTCCCTTACATTTTCCAGGACAGCCTCGCGGGCCGGATCCAGCCACATCACAGGCTGGATCCAGCCCGTGGGCCTTGAGTTTGACACCCCTGATGTAGATGGATGCTGAAGATGGATACCTTATGGAATTTAGGACATGAAACTGAACTGGGACTTTAAAAACTGGCAACAGAAAAGATAATTTAAAGAGAGATTCTGGAAAGTTCGGGCAAACTAGTATTGTGCTGCAGAAAAATAAGATCCTGACTGTTGTATATTCAGAGGTAGAGAAATGGTGGTATTCATATAGTGTTAGGTCTCTACTCACTGCTTCCAGTCATTCTCCTGTTAGATGGCACTGACAGAAATTGGAAATCCACAACTCACTAGGATTGTGAGCCGCAGTGGTGCAGTGGTTAGAGTGCAGTACTACAGCCTGCAGTGCAGTACTGCAGGCTGCTTCTGCTGATCACCAACTACCTGCAGTTTGGCAGATTGAATCTCAGCAGGTTCAAGGTTGACTCAGCCTTCCATCCCTCCAAGTTCAGTAAAATGAGGACCCAGATTGTTGGGGGCAATATGCTGACTCTTTAAACCACTCAGAGAGGGCTGTAAAGCACTGTGAAGCGGTATATAAGTTTAAGTGCTATTGCTATTGTAATGAAAATATTTGGTATTCAATACCATTGCATTTGAAGCAGTTTGTTTGAAGGTCTAAACAAGTGGTTGTAAACATCCATGAAATATTTTGAGCTTCAGCGATAATTAGAACAATCGGTTTTGGATTTAAAAGGCATATTTCAAGCTCAGACCATTTTCTAAGTTTGAAACCTTTTGCATACCCAGTACTTGATGACTACCTTTTTTTAATTTGGTATCTTCCTACTCCTAGAATGCAATCCTTGGTATTAGAAGTCTTTTTCTCCAAGACCAAAATATGGAATTTTTCTCCAACTTCCTTTCCCAACTGTAGTCGGTCAAAGTGTGGGACAATATGCGGCAGCAATCTACATTGGAAATAGTTTCAGAGATGGTATTCAGCAGGTTCTGACCAGTTCTGGAGAACCAGTAGTGGAAATTTTGAGTAGTTCAGAGAACTAAATTCTACCTCTGACTGGCCCCGCCCCCATCTATTCTCTTTTTCCCGAGTCCCAGCTGATCGGGAGGGAATGGGGACTTTGCAGTAACCTTCCCCCACCATATCCACCAAGCCATGCCATGCTCACCAAGCCATACCCACCAAGCCACCAGTAGTAAAAAAAAATGAATCCCACCAATGGACAGTTTGTGGCAAAGATATTAATATTACCTTAACTAAAGTTCGAAAGCATATCCAACTACATTTTCATTGTGGTAATTGTAAGTCTCAGCATCCAGAGAAGCCTGGAAGAATGAATTCACACTGGTATGAGTCACTTTAATGTTCAGTCCAACTGGTACATTGCTATCCAGGGAAGAACCTTTTTAATTTTACATTTATATTGTACATTTCCTTTAAAAGGGATGACAAAGGCTGTTACTTGTACCTGTCTAGTTAATATTTAATGGTAATTATTCTCCTGCGACAGACAGGAACAATTTCACCATACCTACAGTGAACATGTTTCTGCACACACATGATTTGTGAATCTTTTTTAAAAAAATCTATATTGCTTGGTATCTATGTCTACAGGCTGAAAAATGAGAAGAAAGAAAAAGTCTGAAACCAAAATCATTCCAAGTTTATGGCAAATGGTAGCTGACAATTATTAACTCCGGTTTTCCTGATGGTTTCACAAAATGCTTGTGTTCTCTGAGATTTTGTGACAGCTCATGCTTACAACAGTGTGCCTGTATTGATTGGAAGCAAACTGAAAGCAAAAATGATGGGGCTAAGCTGAGAAACACTATCAGATTCTGGCAGTATCAACTTGCTATTTCTTCTGTCGCTGAATTTCTCCGTATTTTTGGTTCTCTCAAGATTGTGCACGTAGTGGCAAGGGGTAGATTTTCCATTTTCATCGAGCAAGGCAAGCCCCAAATTGAGGATGGGTAATCTATCCTTTGGACTGATTTCAAAAGCAACGAATCAAGTTTGACAAAAATGCATCCCTAGCAATCTTCTGGATGGGAAGGAAATAGGGGCAGGGTTATTGTGGAGAGAGGGTGTCAAACTCGATTTCATTGAGGGCCGCATCAAGGTTGTGTTTGACCTCAGGGGCCCAGGTGGGCGTGGCTGGGGTGGGCGTGGGCAGGGCAGGGATGGGCTTCAAAAATTTCAGCAACGGGTTCTCTGCCTTTTTTCAGTGCCATTGTAGCTTCAGTCACTAAACGAACTGTTGTAAATCAAGCATTACCCTTCTGTTGCTGCAGCCCACTTTGGGCTCTGATATTCCTTACGCTTTAGTTGTTTGAGTCTGTTGATTGGGGTGAAATTCAGCAGGTTCTCACAGGTTCTGGAGAACCGGTAGCGGAAATTTTGAGTAGTTCAGAGAACTGGCAAATGCCACCTCTGGCTGGCCCCAGAGTGGGGAGGGAATGGGGATTTTGCAATATCCTTCCCCTACCACGCCTACCAAGCCACACCAGAACTGGTAGTAAAAAAAAAATTGATTTTCACCACTGCCCCTGATGGATTATTTTGGAGGTAATGTGACCTGTAATAGAAAAGGGCTTAGCGAACACTGCCCTATATGGAAAACAAAAATCCCAAACACATAAACAGAACACTTTATTCATGAGACAAGAAGAGAGCATGGGCTACTTTCCAAAGGCATGTTTCTGCCTCAGAAGGAGAAAATTGAAAGACTATTTTAGGTAGTAAAATATAGCATCCTCCGGCCTAAAACAGTTAAGTCCCGAAGCTCCGGAAATGGTCTTTCTTTTTTCCACCCTCCACTTTAATTAAAAATTATTTAAGTTTGTCAAATGTCTGTGGGTGCTTATGTAAGGAAAAGAGCATCACGCCAAGAGAAATGGAATGTGTTGTAGGTGTAAGGAAGACGAATTAATTCTAGATGAGCCAACCTCGTCTTTCAAATATTCTAACCTCCATCTGCGTAACTAGGTAGCTTTAATATCCTTTGAACAGATGCTTAGTGCCGCCCCCTTCCAATGCAGCATGTCCAAATGGTTCCAGGCAGCCTCCTGAATCAACACAGCCAAGAGTGGAGAGGTAAGGAATCTGTGCCCCAGAATTCTTTACTGCAGGGTTGTCAAATTCAAGATCCGCACCTGGCCCATGGGGTGCTTAGATCTGGCCCATGGGGCCATCCTGGAAACAGTGAAGGACCGCCCCATGGTGCCTCTACCAGAAAAAATGAAGCTCGGGAAGGCCATATGCAGCCCTCCCGGGTTCCGTTTTCAGCTGGGATGGCCTCATGCAGCCCTCTGCCAGTGAAAACGGAGCTCTGAGGGGCTTCATGCAGCACCCCCAGCAGGGGTGGGTTCCGGCAGTCGCTACTGCCAGTTTGCTCATGCTTGCGCAGCGCGCACGCATGTGCGGTACTATAAAAATGCTTCTGTGCATGTGTAGAAGCCAAAAACTAGATTATGGCACCTATGGTGCTGACGGGAGAACCAGTTCAGGGGTGTGGCAGGCCTGGGTCGCTGCCGGTTCCAGTGACCCAGGCCCCCAAACCACTACTGGTTCAGCTGAACCTGTCCAAGCCAGTAGGAATCCACCACTGCCCCCCAGGCCCCATTTTTGGCTGGGATGCCCTCATGCAACCCTCTGCCACAGAGGGCTGCATGAGGCCGTTCAGCTGCTGTCCTGGCTTCATTTTCACAGGCAGAAGACCAAACCTACCCCATCCCAGCCACGCCATTGAGATCCCCAAGGTCAAACACAACCCTGATGTAGCCCTCAATGAAATCCAGTTTGACCATTCCTGCTTTACTGGGACTGCTGGTAATTGTGGTTCATGGATATCTGATGACCCAGAGGATCCTATCCCTGCAATAGCTTCTTAAGGCTTCATCGGAAGGTAATGACACAACCTCTACCAAAGCCCACTGCTGTTCCTTTTAATTTCCACCGTCATATTCAGAATAAAGCAAGAATGGACACACTTGACATAAAATGGAAAAGGAGGACTGCATTGGAAGAAGGAAGCCAGAAGGAAGGAAGAAAGAAGGGAACTCTGGAATGAAAGAAGCATCAAACCTTACAGAAGTAAACCAGCATAAGCAGTCCAAGACCAGCAGCAAATAATGTCATGTCCTTCTCCACGTGAAGGAGAAAATCCCATAAGAATTTCTAATCACCCATGGCAATAAAACTACAAAAACAAATTAAATCATTAACAGTTTCTTTTCTTTCAAGGTGCCCCAAATCATCTGTCTCATTCTGTCCAGGCAGTCTTTAAGAATTGCACGTGTTTGAATGGAAGAAAAAGAAAGAAAGAAAATACCAGTGCAAATGATTTTTTGTTGTTGTTGTTGGAGCAAGGCAAGGCGGTATGATTGATCTGAGTTGAGCACTGAAAGTGTTCAATCCTTTCCTAGCACTTTCAACGAAATAAATCTAAGTCTTTTATTCTATACAAATAAGGATTTTACTTCCCAATTTCCCAAACTTTTGCTTTTAAGTATGGTTTTTTGTGTGTGTGTGATTTGACTCTATTTTGAAGTCCTTGATACTATATATATCTATGTCTTGTCTCCCAGTCCTTACAATTTTTTAATGTTCTTGGGTGTTCCTAACTTTATAATAAAATAATCATTTCATTACATGGCCAAATAATGAAACAATTATTTTATTTTCTTGCAGATGTTTCTTATATTCATTGATGCCTCCCTGAAAACGGTCGGAGGGAGGGGGAAGCCCCCAGCCTTATTACATGACACTGATCTCCTGCCTGGATTAATTTTCTTCACCAAAAGAGTGACCATTGTCAAAAGCCACATATTGCCATGGAAACAGTTGCCTTGGCCATACACAAAGATCTGTTTGCTTTCTTAAGTCTCCAAGAGTTTTGAAGGAGTAGACCTCGTCTTTCATTCACAGAAGCACATGGTTTATGACTAAATCTTCTGAACATCATTTCAGGGTGGCTACTGCTGCAGTTAGTTCTCTCTCTCTCTCTCTCTCTCTCTCTCTCTCTCTCTCTCTCTCTCTCTCTCTCTCTCTCTCTCTCTCTCCCTCCCTCCCTCCCTCCCTCCCTCCCTCCCTCCCTCTCTCCCTCCCTCTTCACACACACACACATCATAGGAAGGAAAGAAGGAAGGAAGGATTGATTGATTTTACATCCTTTCTCTGCTCCCCACATTATACAACCACTCCAAGTACATCAACTCACAAATGCCTGCACTGCTGCTGCTACTTGACTCAATCAAGTGAAGTACATTGGATACCCACAGGCTGCAAGTGTTCCTGAGAGAGAAAAAGAGAGAAGGAAAAAGCTGACATGTATTTTAGTTAATAATAATACAATACACCATCTCAGCAGCAGCCTGGCCATTGGAAACTTGATTGGCTTTGTTCCTGGGTTGCTATATACAGTTTTCAAACAACAGGCAGCTAGTTCTATTAAAATTTCTCTTCTTAATTCCTAGCTTTAACCAGAAATGCAAAGGAAAATATCCTTAACTCCGGTAGCACTGACACTACCTCAAGCACTGATGATGTTACCTAGTGTGAGTAATAAAATGTCTGCAAGAAAACTGCCAAGCTCAGAGATCACCAAGGACACACACACACACCAGTGGTGGGATACCACCGGTACGCTCCAGTACAGGCGTACCAGTGCCTGCTGGGAGCACCAGGTACCATTCCGGTACGGTGCTCCAGAGGGTCCACCTGCCCCCCCGCTCTCCTTATTGATATTTGAGCCGATCGGGGCATTTGCGCATGCGCACGGAGCATACGGGCTTGCGCGACGCTCCGCCAAGCAGCTGGAGCATCGCGGGCAGTGGGTATGCATGTGCGTGCTGCACGTGTGCACGTGGTGGGCGCTCCATCTGTTGCACCATACAGGTTGCACCGGGATCTGGAACCCACCACTGACACACACCCATTTCAATCCTGAGCTACAAATAGTCTCCTTTATTGTCCTGGATTCACTATAAAGCAGAAAAAAATGAGTTGTTCTGCATGTTAATCTGATAACAAGTGTTGGAGAGCACAACCCTAATTTCATATGTTAAGTCAGCATCCCACAACAACTATTCCCAGATGATAATGTATACAAGTGGGAACTGCCTTCCAACTAGTGAATAGAATAGAATAGAATAGAATAGAATTCATTATTGCCCAAGTCTTTATTTGACACATAAGGAATTTGCTCTCAGTGTACATAAAAGGGTGGAAAGAAAAAAAGAAAAAAAATACATTCATCAAGAATCATAAGATACAACACTTAATGATAGTCATAGGTTGTTGTTAGTTGCGAAGTCGTGTCCAACCCATCGTGACCTCATGGACAATGTTCCTCCAGGCCTTCCTTCTCATTAGGTGGCCAAAGTAGTTGAGTTTCATCTTCAGGATCTGGCCTTCTAAAGAGCAATCAGGGTTGATCTCCTCTGGGACTGACCGGTTTGATCACCTTGCAGTCCAAGGGACACGCAGGAGTCTCCTCCAGCACCAGAGTCATGGGTTACTAATAAGAATTCCGCAGCCAGGCATGCTCAGTTCTGATTTAAAGCAACAACATTTGTTTTTCTCCTTTGCGAAATAAGTTTCCCTCTTTTTCTTTTTCTTCTCCCTTCCCCTCCTTCCTCCCTCTCTCCCTCCCTCTCCCTCTCTCTAACACACACACACACACAAAGTTGGATTGGAGGGAGTCAGGGAGACCACAGGAGGAGGCAGGAAACCAGTCAAAGAGCCATACTGGAGCACACACACTTTCCCCCAGCCCCAGAAGGATCCAGCCCAGCTTCACTGATTACAGATTTGAAAAGACAGCGTGGCTCTGCCTGCAATCAAACTACACTTGGGGAGGGAGAGCACTTCCCTCTAGCCTTTGCCCAAAGCCCCGCACCAGGAGGATGAAATTTGAATTCCCCCCTCCCTCCGACCCACACGTATCTTTTCCAGCTGTTTTAGAGAGGATTTCAACTCTGCTCTTGCCTGACATCATGAAAAGAAAAAAAATGTAAAAGGAAAAAGGCAAGAGCTGAGGTCAGGCTGGGCTAGTTGCTGCCAGAGTCACCGTGGATGACTCTGTTAACTGTTTAAAAAAACCTCTAAAAAAGCACCCTCTACAGGAGGAGGCAGGAGAACGACGTACCTCATCTACATCAGGAATTTTTCGGCTTTTAACCCTTGCTTAATTCTGCTCGAGTGATCATAAAATGCCTAAAGTCGTTCTCCTGCCTTCTCCTGTAGAGGGCACTTTTTAGAGGCTTTTTTAAACAGTTAAGCACTAAGCAGAGTCATCCACCATGACTCTGGCAGCAACTAGCTCAGCCTGACCTCAGCTCTTGCCTTTTTCCTTTTACATTTTTTACAGATAGACCATTAAATTAAATCAAATGTATTTTATTGTGTAATCCTCCCTCCGAAAATAGGTACAAGAAATATCACATTTAAAGCAGTCAATTACATGAATTATGCTTACATTTTTATGGCCAGCTAAGCATGTTGATAACAAAGCTTACATACCAGATCCTTTCTTAGGAATACCAAACACCAAACTCAATTTTTTAGGAAATTCCAGATAATTACTGTCATCTTCCCAAACTCAGAAATGCCTTTTTGCTCTTCCAAACTCTACAAAACCCTTCATTATTGTAGTGTACAGCAGTGGTGGGATTCAAATTTGTTTACTATAGATTCTGTGGGCGTGGCTTGGTGGGTGTGACAGGGGAGGGATACTGCAAAATCCCCATTCCCTCCTGATCAGTTGGGACTCGGGAGGCAGATGGGGGTGGGGCCAGCCAGAAGTGGTATTTACCAGTTCTCCGAACTACTCAAAATTTCCGCTACTGGTTCTCCAGAACTGGTCCGAACCTTCTGAATACCACCTCTGGGGTACAGTGATGAGGTCAAAGTGGTGTGAAATTCTGGTGGCGCTCTCGAGTCTTGAATTTTGATCTTACTATCATTCTCTGAGCCATATTCAAATTCCTTCATCTTTATTGGTTCACGCCATAGCAGTCTGCAATTGGTGGGATCTGCCCCCACTGGTCCCAGAAGGGCCTTAAAACCTGGCTCTCCTGGGTGGTCTGGGACGCCGAAAGGGGTGGCTCTATCCTGATGCCGACTGACAGGGTAAAAAGAAGATCCTACCCCTATGCTCCCCAGTCTCTTGACTTTTTTTTCTATTTAATCCTTGTTAATTTTAATTGTTTTATATTATTTTTTTATCATTTTGCAAGCCGCTCGGGATTGCTTCAACAGCAACATGAAGATATAAATTTGATAAATATATAAATCAAATCACTACCTCTCTTTAACATGTCTCTTTTTTGTTAAGTTTTTAATTTTATATTGGTTATACATATCAATGCGTAAACAGTGTGATAGCTGGGTATCATACATTTTAGTACACGTAAACATAATACTCATAGTTATTACATTTCATTTTCATTTCATGTTGTTTAAACACATCTAATACTACTGCCCATCAATTTCTAAACATGTCTCTTTTCTGAATCCCCTTGAGACACCCTATCCCATAATCCTGGAAAAGACTATTGGAATGGGAAAAGCCGCTTGCACACATGTTCAGACACATATCCCACCCTTTTGTTTTCTACTCTGAAAATCAGCAGATTTTGTTCTCCTATTTGAGCATGTCAAAGTTTTCCTTTCCTAATTAAGTATCCTTAAGTCAAATACTTCAATAATGCATTTACATTGTAAAAACCCAAGTAGCTCCTTGCATAGCAAATTAACCACGATTATTTATGCCTTAAGAGCTGGTGTAACACAGCAGTACTGTCAAAGGCCAACCATTGCCTCAAACGGCGTGGAGCACACAATGATCTGGAAGTCCCTTGGATAATGACCCTGGGGTTATGAGACCTGAAAACTTCATCCATTGACATAAAAGTAGCCTCAAGGCAATCGTGGCTGGCATTTTGGTTACTGGAAAATACAGAGACAATATGCATTTTAAACGTCTGTTTGTAAAGAGTGCCTGGAATAGCCACTGCTCTACATGGCGTCCTTTATTGAAACTGACTTCTCATTACTGCAGCTCCCAAAGTTTCAGAGCATAGCTGCAAACCATACTAATAATAGGGCTCCCATCACACTTGCATGTAAGAATTGGGTTTTGTTAACTGCTCAAGTAGTCTCTCTCCCTTCAGCAAAAAAAAAATAAGATTGCTCTGTCAGTTTGCTGTTGGGAAGCACTGCTTAAAAATCAGCAAAATCAGATAATTGGTCTGTCATATACCAAGCCATGGTTATTTAAATGTGCTTTATTGAGTAAAGTCAAAGCAGCTGGGTTCATCCAGCACATAAAGGTATAAATGTGGCTTTACAAATCACCAGAGTATGCTTGGTTTCTACTGTATACTAAACCAAAATCAAACCAACTGCATTATGGCTTAGTAAGTTGTATGAACATGGTTTATTCCTGACAGGTAGGGTATGATCGACAGTTTAATAGTGGGCAATGGGACTAATTTATATATAGAGCAAAAATGGGGTCATTGGAAGGATAGAAGCAGATCTTTAATATCCAAATATATGGTGTGGGGCCGTCACAGCCTAAAATGAGAAGGATATTCCAAATATTGCTGAACTACAATTCCCAGCTGCCTTAACAAGTAATAGGTTTTATTCTGGTCTA
This sequence comes from Thamnophis elegans, assembly GCF_009769535.1. Classification (NCBI taxonomy): domain Eukaryota; kingdom Metazoa; phylum Chordata; class Lepidosauria; order Squamata; family Natricidae; genus Thamnophis; species Thamnophis elegans. The sequence goes on along the minus strand of NC_045541.1, from coordinate 34,569,934 downwards.
ACTGGTATCTCCTATACTTGCTCAGGTATGCAGTGGCTCAATGGCTAAGCTTGTCAGTAAGAAAGTCGGTAGTTTGGTGGTTCAAATCCTCAGTGCTGCGTAATGGACTGAGCTCCCATTACATCCCAGCTTCTGCCAATCTAGCAGTTCAAAAGCATCTAAAAAATGCAAGTAGAAAAATAGGGACCACCTTTGGTAGGAAGGTAACAGCATTCGTTGCGCCTTTGCTGTTTAGTCATGTTGGCCACATGACCACAGAGATGTCTTCGGACAGCGCTGGCTCTTCGGCTTTGAAACAGAGATGAGCACTGCCCCCTAGAGTCAGAAGCGACTAGTACATATTGCGAGAGGAAACTTTACCTTTATACTTACTCACCACATTCGCTGTATAAGTAGGATAGTCACAGATATGAAGTTGGAGAATATCAGCAAATTTTTCTCAGGTGGATTTCAATATTCATGTCAAAGGCAGTATAAGAGATCTCCTTTTGTGACTATCAGTTGAAGTCCAGAAGCTCATACCAGAAGTGTAGAGGACTGGTAATAGCAGTGGCATAAGATCTGTTATATTGCTTTCTATCACAGATCATCTTCTATCCACTGTTCTTCCCCTACCACCCTAACTCCTACCATTCCTTCAGTCAAATGAAGTAACTACATGTGGCTGCAATACGGTGGTGAATTTCAATTTTTTTTTTACTACTGGTTCTGTGGGCATGGCTTGGTGGGCATGGCAGGGAAAGGATATTGCAAAATCTCCATTCCCACTGCACTCTGGGACTAGCCAGAGGTGGTATTTTCCAGTTCTCCAAACTATTCAAAATTTCCGCTACCAGTTCTCCATAACCTTCTGAATTTCACCCCTGCTGCAAAGGAAACTCATGCCCTATCACAATATATGACAGAAGAAACATATTCTAGGATCCAGGGCTTCCATATTTTAAATGAGTTGAGCAGAAGCCTGACTAATTCAGTTTATGGTGCTGGAGACAACACAGCACATACATGCGGGTCAGCTTTGGAAAGCGCCATCTGAGGACTGTTGCTTAATTGTATGGCACTTGAGCTCCGTAGCTTTTTGTGATGTTTGTGTTTCTCTTTCTTATGTATGTAATTTCCTCTATAAGGCAACAGTCCAGAATAAGAAGTTCTGTCTTGCAGAATTGGCAAGGGATTGTTGCCTCAAGTTAAAACTTTATGAAACCATTGGGTTAAAAAAAAATCTGCTCATATTAATTATTGGTATATCTAGATTGTCCCTAATCAACCCATGATGGTATAATTTCATTAATTTTCTCCAGTTGTCAATCTAATGCTCTCCTGTCAACATAGAAGGGGGGGCATTTCTGTTGTGACATGCTGTCTACGACTTGACACCCTTGAGAGATCCTTCTGGCATGATTAGCATTATGTTGGCTACCTAGTTTCCTAGTTACACAGACGTTATTCTTCCTCAGGTTGGTTCCTTCTAGACATGCTGGTTTTATACTTTTATGTATCATCTGGAGATAAACAGAGACGATATGCCTTCAGAAAGGGTAAAAAACATAATCTGACAATATCCTCTTGATACCAGCCAAGCTATCAATAAACAGAAAATGAAAGAGCATCAGAATAATATCTATCTATCTATCTATCTATCTATCTATCTATCTATCTATCTATCTATCTATCTATCTATCTATCATCTATCTATCTATCTATCTATCTATCTATCTATCTATCTATCTATCTATCTATGCAATTATTAACACACACAGTTTATTGAATAAAGCAGTGAAGAATAGAGAAGAAAAGCAGCTGCTTTGATATTATGCCAATTTGCTTTCTTTAATAACTAGTCTTGAAGAATTCTAGAGAATTCAAAAAGTGCACATATTCTTCTCTGGGGGATGGGCTCCAGCACAAGCCTGAAAGCATGGAAGAATCTATTTTTGGTCCTGGTCACCGATTCAGATTGAAACCTGCAACGTTACCCTAGAACAGAGAATGAGTGCTGAAAAGGGAGTGTTCATGCGTGAGTCTCAACCCGGAAGAGGAGCTGCCCAGGGGATATGCGCACACTGGAAAATGAACTTCTGGTTTCTGATACGCACATGCGCACCGGCAAGCTAGTCTTCCCATTTTTGCCATGCATGCGCATGCAACAATCAGCTGGCCGGCATGCATGCTCATGCTGAAAAACGGAAGACCAGCTCTTCCAGTTTCTGACACTGCCACACACACAAAGGCCAGCTGATCGCAGCAGAAACCCAGAAGAGGAATGGGTGATGCTGCGCATGCCAGGCAACATAGCTTGGTGTGCCACTTCAGGCACACATGCCATAGGTTCACTATTATGGTCCTAGAACATGTATTTTTACCTTCATTGTGAGGATTTTAAAAAACTTCCTTGATATTGTGTGGCATTTTGATTGGTCCCTTTGTTTGTTTCCACATTATGTTATGCTTCTATGTTGCTCTGATGCTCCTTCATTTTCAGCTCAAGAAAATATTTCTAAATTGAATATTGGAGTTGCTTGTCTATCATGCTGGTTTCTAATTGAATAAAGATTTGATGTGTGTGTGTGTGTGTGTGTGTGTTGTATTTGTGCTGATAAATAAATAAAGCACAAATACAACACAAATGTAACAAAGGCAACAGTAAAAATATTGGGTTTCTGTCTGGATGGTCTCTTGTGACGAGCCGATAGACAGAGAATGGAAGCAGTGAGCTTCCTCCCATATTTGGGCATACCAGGGGTTGTGACATAATTACATATCTATATATCTATATATCTATATATCTATATATCTATATCTATATCTATATATCTATATATCTATATATCTATATCTATATATCTATATATCTATCTCTATCTATCTATCTATCTATCTATCTATCTATATCTATATATCTCTATCTATCTATCTATCTATCTATCTATATATATATATATATATATATATATATATATATGTTTGTTATATTTATGCTGATAAATAAATAAAGGGAGACTAGTATAGATCTATTTCAAGCTATTTAGCTCTCATCAGCTAGCCATACCCAAGTTTTTGGGAATCGAACCTGTGCTCTATTGCCTCCCAGGCAGGGAGTTAACCATTTGAGCTACAGAGAACGACTCCTTTATCAGCCAGCCAGGGTGGGAGGTATATACTTAAAGTCACAACCCCTGGTATGCCCAAGTATGGGAGGAAGGTCACACTTCCACTCTCTGTCATTAGGCTCGTCACAAGAGTCCATCCAGACAGAAACCCAATATTTTTTACTGTTGCCTTTTGTGTTACATTTGTTATATTTATGCTGATAAATAAATAAAGGGAGACTAGTATAGATCTATTTCAAGCTATTTAGCTCTCATCAGCTAGCCATACCCAAGTTTTTGGGAATCGAACCTGTGCTCTATTGCCTCCCAGGCAGGGAGTTAACCATTTGAGCTACAGAGAACGACTCCTTTATCAGCCAGCCAGGGTGGGAGGTATATACTTAAAGTCACAACCCCTGGTATGCCCAAGTATGGGAGGAAGGTCACACTTCCACTCTCTGTCATTAGGCTCGTCACAAGAGTCCATCCAGACAGAAACCCAATATTTTTTACTGTTGCCTTTTGTGTTACATTTGTTATATTTATGCTGATAAATAAATAAAGGGAGACTAGTATAGATCTATTTCAAGCTATTTAGCTCTCATCAGCTAGCCATACCCAAGTTATTGGGTTTCTGTCTGGATGGACTCTTGTGACGAGCCTAATGACAGAGAGTGGAAGTGTGACCTTCCTCCCATACTTGGGCATACCAGGGGATGTGACTTTAAGTGTGTATATATATATACACACTTAATATATATATATAGCTTGAAATAGATCTATACTAGTCTCCCTTTATTTATTTATCAGCATAAATATAACATATATATATATATATATATATATATATATATATATATATATATATATATATATATATATATATATTATACATATGTGTTGTATTTGTGCTAACAAAGGCAACAGTAAAAATATTGGGTTTCTGTCTGGATGGTCTCTTGTGATGAGCCGATGGACAGAGAATGGAAGCAGTGAGCTTCCTCCCATAAATATTGGGTTTCTGTCTGGATGGTCTCTTTTGATGAGCCGATGGACAGAGAATGGAAGCAGTGAACTTCCTCCCATATTTGGGCATACCAGGGGTTGTGACTTTAAATATATATTATACATATGTACGTACGTACGTACATAAAACACACACACACACATCTCATATACTCAATTTGGCTTCATAATGTTTGCATTCTTTTATGGCACAGCTGGATACCATGTAATAATCCTGATGTTGTTTGACTACAGGTCTTAACAGCCATAAACAGCATGGCCAGAAGGGAGAGATACAGTGGTGGAATCTTGTCATACTGATTACATTTGCTTTGGAATAGCAAGATAAGGCTTCAAGGATTCTGGGGGAGATTTGTCCTGTGTTGTTTACTGCAGTGCAATGACACTAAACTTTGGGCCTCTTGACCACTCCCTCTAGTCCACGGGTGTCAAACTCATGATGTCATGTTGCCGTCATGTAACATTTCGTGATGTTTTTTCCCCTTTGCAGAGCTGGGGTAGGCGTGGCCTGCATGTGACGTATCCAACCCCTATATCTAGTTTGGCACCCCTGCATCTAGTCCAGAGGTGGGTTCCTACCAGTTCGCACCTATTCGGTAGAACCGGTTTGTCAAATCTACCGAACCGGTTAGAAGAGGTTCCCTCAGTGGACCCAGAAAGCAGGCCACACCTACAGAAGAGGTTCCAAATTTTTTTGAAACCCACCACTGGTCCTTGGATATTATTATTCTACACTATCATGCTCATATTTATAAAACTCAGTGCCTCTGTGAAAGGTAAGGATGACTACTGCGTTTGTGGTGCAATCAGAACATTGCGTGTGTTGAAGTTATTTTAACGCAAACCAAAGATGCCTTTTAAAAAACAAGTTTACATCATATTCTTATGCATGCTAGTGCTGTATGTGAGGTAATTTAAGGTGGTTCTGACAAGTGTCGTCGGCATCTTCATATCCGGTCACATGGGCGGCAAGCCACTCCCATCCGGTCACATGGGTGGCAAGCCACTCCCACAAAGGAGGCCACACCCACAGACTAGGTTCGAACAATTTTTGAAACCCACCACTGATCTAGTCTAACTAGAAATTCCACCAGAGGTGGGTTCCTACCAGTTCGGACCAGTTTGGCTGGACCAGTAGTGATTTGGCGCCCTGGGTTGTTGGAACCAGCAGTGACCCAGGCCTGCCCTGCCCCCGAACCAGTTCTCCATCTTGTTTTTTTGCTTCTGCGCATGCACAGAGCAATTTTTATTATACCGCGCATGCGTGCGCAGCACACATCAAGCACGCACGCTTCACAACCATGAGCGAACGGGCAGTAGCAACTGCCAGAACCCACCCCTGGAGAGATGGTGGGAACTGTAGCACAACAACATTTGGAAGGCAAAGTTGTTTGCCTTTGTTTTTAGGCAAGTCCTCACCATCTGATCTGGACATCATTACATCATTGAGGTTGGGAGATCTTTTCTAATTAAACTCATCATTTCTGGGTATCCTTTCTTACATAAAAAAATGAGGGAGAAAAGGAATGCACTGATGTAAAGGGGTCTTTTTAAAGTGACAATGGTATCATACCTGCTATACAAAGAGGTTCCTAAACAGTGTTGTTTATATCACCAAGATAAAAGACGAGAAGAGCTGGTGGTCAGCAGGAAGCTTATCACATAAATGGCAACTCAATTCAGGTGCTGAGAGATCTGGAGAGATTTTGCCTTAATTAGAGTCATAGGGCTGGAAGGGACCTGGCTTGGAGGTGTTGTAGTCCAACTCCTTACCCAAGGCAGGGTTCTAAAACCATCTTGGACCAATCTTTTTTTGAAAACCTTCAGCAATGGCACACCCACAATTCCAGGAAGCAAGCTCTGCCTAATTGTTCTAACTGTCAGGAAGTTCCTCCTTATTTCTTTGGACCCCTTTGAGATGAGCTTCCACCCATTACTTCTTGGCCTGCCCCCAAGTCCGGGGTGAAATCCAGCAGGTTCTGACAGGTTCTGGAGAATCGGTAGCGGAAATTTTGAGTACTTCAGAGAACCCACAAATGCTATCTCTGGCTGGCCCCAGGAGTGGGGAGGGAATGGAGATTTTGCAGTATCCTTCCACTGCCACGCCACCAAGCCACACCCACCAAGCCACAACACGCCCACCAAGCCACAGAACTGGTAGTAAAAAAAATTGAATTTCACCACTGCCCCAGGTACTATGAAGAATAAATTGACCCCTTCTTCCTTGTGACAGCCCTTTAAGTATTGGAAGACTGCTATCAGGTCTCCCCCAAGCTTCTTTTTGTTAAGCTAAACATTTCTAGTTCTCTTAGCCATTCACGATACGATTACAGACCTGTTATCATCTTTGTTACTCTGCATTCTTTCTAGGGCTTCAACATATTTTTTGTGTCATGGTGACTGGAACTGGATGCATAATTTCAAATGTGGCCTCACTGGTGCAGTATAGAGTGGTACTGTCACTTCCCATGATCCTGGTGCTAATGCTCTGTTGATGCATTCTAGGATTGCATTGGCTTTTTTGGCAGTTGCAGCACACTGCTAGCTCATATTTAAGTGGTGGTCTACTAAGACACCTAGATCCCTCTCACAGGCCGCACTATTGAGTTGCCTATTGTGTGCCTGTGCATCTGGTTTTTCCACCTAAGTGCAGGATCTTACTATAGGGTCCAATGTTCAAGTCTGTCAAGATCTTTCTGAACTTTCAGTCTGTCGTCCAAAGCGGTATCAATTCCCTCCAGTTTTGTGTCATCTGCAAATTTGATGAGCACCTTTTCAATCCCCTCATCTTGGTCATTTATGAAGATGTTGAAGAACACTGAGCCCAAGACAGAATTTTGAAGTACCCCACTGCATACTTCCATCCACATAAAAATAGTTCCATTGAGAATCACATGCTGAGTGCGGTGGTCAGCCAATTGCAAATCCATCTGGTGAAGTTTCTAACTCCAAATGAGATCAGGAAATTTCTCTTGCATTTCCTCTTAAAGTTTCCAAGATTTTGTATGCACCTCAAATGAGCATTAAAAAGACCTTCAAAAAATTCATGTTGTTTCTGCTTGCCAGTTAAACGGGGCTTAACACTCCCCTTTACTCTACGTCTATGCATGGATGTCCACAATGGGGACATCAGCAGGACATATGACACAACAACTGACTTGCATCATTTGCACAATAATGTCATGTCAACTCCTCGCGTTGCCATGGAGACAGAAGGGGGAGCACATTCCACGCATACTGTCGGCTGAAGTCAGATCTCAGATTACTGCAGCCGGCTTGGGAGGGGTGCATCTTACAGGGGAATGTGATTTATGACACAGACTGAGGGGAGGGAAGGAACAGGGGTAAAGTTCAGAAGTAAATCAAACAAGCACAGGCTTAACTGAGAACAGATATTGCCTAATGGCGTTCCTAATAAAACACTGGTTTGTATTGAAAACTTGACTCGACCATTATGAATTAATTAGGGCATCATTAGGAAATTTGACAATCATGACATCTGTGTTGTCATTTTGATGTCCTCATGGCTTGTTGCTAAGATTGCCCTTTTTTGCCTTAAAAAAAAAACTATGGTAAAATAATTTGATATTAGGTACACTTGAGCTTTGCAGCAATCCTCAACATTATGCAATTTGCACAGACTAAGCATGCACATGTTGAGTTTCCAGAAAGGTAGCCATGTTAATCTTTTGCAGCAAATTAAAATGGCATGATAACATCTTAAAAATAATGAATGTATTATTGGATTAATCAACTTCACGTACAGTTTCAGAATGCAAGACAATAAGCCATTATTTCTGCTTGAGGGAATGATCAATTACTGCATGTTTCTTTTTCTTTTAAACAATCTTCAATACTTCCTCACTAGCACTACACACAGAGAGACTGTATATACACACTACCAGCGAGCTGTTAAGGAACTGTGATCTGTTATTATGGATTTCACGTAAATAAGAGAACAAAGTCATCTATTTGCTATATGTTCTATTTTAATAAACTATACTTTCGTTTCATTCAGTAGCTTCAGCCTCTGGCTATCTGTTGCTCTGTATATTAGTTTTAAATAAACATTGCTTGCAATAACACTGTTCTGCCTCAAGTTAAGAAGTGGTTAGATTTGCTTTATATTTGTGATCCCACTGAAAACATTTATTCAGTCCCAGGGAAAAATAAATGTGCTCCCTCAGCTCTGTCAAGTATAAACTGTTATTGATCTCCTAAATGAAATTTGTCCATGCTGATCAATCAAACACATTATCCTTTTTCCTCCCTCAGTCCATTACCAGCAATTGGAAACTCTCGAGCATCAATAGTAGTTGGGACACACACACGTGCCAACACATTTAGCCTATGAGCTTACGGTATCTGAATTATTTTAACTTTCTTTATCTCTGCCAAGCCACTCAACCTCAGACTATTTTCCTCTCTGAGAAGAAGGTTAAACAAAATTAAATTCAGTCAAAACACTGATGTTTTGCGTCAAAAAAAAATCTCCTGAAACAGCATAGCAATGGCTATCAGAATTAGAAGCCGCAACGCTGTGCACACAAGATAACAGGGCATTTGAAAGAGCACTGTTGGAATGCACACAGCCCATTAAGAACACACAGTCATAGAGGGTCTATATACAGGAAGGGTTTGGACAGATTGTGATTGGTATTCTAAAGCTGGGGTGGGAGGGCAGCCACATCGGGTGGGGCACATTGTTTCTTACCTGCACATCCTTTCCTGCATGGGAAACTTCATGCAAACAGGTTTGTGATCACAGAGCCTCTCCTAAATATATCCAGACATGCAAATATTTATTGAGTGGCACTAAAATGGTACTTAGCCATCGAACAGTTTAAACAGTGGCTTTCCAAGTGTGGCCTTCCGTGCCCCTCTTAAAAGATATTTCCAGCTGCATAAAGAAACTTAAAAATGCAAAGTCTGGTGGTATTAATAAATCTATTCCTGGTCAAATTGGATTGCCTATTTTTTTCAAGTTGTAACTATTTAGAGGAGAACAAAGATAACTTTGGTTATGCATAGGAGGAAAGGAGGAAGTTGAAACAGTATGAAACAATTTAATAAGTTGTATGCCTGCCTCTGTCTGTCTGTCCTTCTTTCCTTCCTTTGTTGAGGTCAAGATGGCAGACATAGATGTTCTTTCTAGTTTATCTATGACAATAATCCTGAAAGATAGGTTGGACTGAGGGAGAGGGACTGGATTGTGTTGCCAATGAGATTATGTGGCTGAGAACAGCCTAGAGCCTGGACCTCTCTATGGCCAGTTCTACAACTGAACCAGTGGTGGGATTCAAATTTTTTAACTACCAGTTCTGTGGGCGTGGCGCGGCTTGATGGGCATGGCTTGTTGGCTGTGGCAGGAGAAGGATACTGCAAAATCCCCATTCCCTCCCCACCCTGCTTTCCAGCTCCATTCTCCTGTGCAGGGCAACAGAAATAGACCCAGCCAATCAGCTGGGACTTGCAGGGCAGCAAATAGATGGGGCGGAGCCAGGTAAAGGTAGTCTTTGTTGGTTCTCTGATCTACTCAAAATTTCCACTACCGGTTCATCAGAACCGGTCAGAACTGACTGAATACCACCTCTCAACTGAACACACTGGCCTTTTCTACGGTGACCCCTGGACAAGGTTCAATATCACATCTATCTACTTCTTTTGCTCAATGGGCCCTTACTGTGCAGTCCATGTCTGGTGGAAATTCTGTAGAGTAGACCAAGGTCCATGCAAGAAAGTAGCAATAGAAATCAAAAGAGGAGAGGAAGTTGTCTCTACCACTGTCTAGCTTAAAAGACACTGTGCACCTCCAGTGATGGAGAAAGTCACACAAGGATTGAAATGCTGAAAAAATCCACAGGATCGCTACAGATGCTGAAAAGGGAGCTCCACGGATCCTTCCGAAAGATCTTAAATTTAGGATCTTATCTTGTGCTGAAGCCTGTACTAAGCTACGCAGGTTATGTACAAATGAAGGACAAAAGTTCCTTACCATTTTTGTTTTGAAGATAATATTTTCAGAGCAGTGCTAAACCTGCATTCAAAACAAGCCTGGTCAATGGAAGGACAGCTCCACTTCTCAGCAAAGGTCATGTACTAATTAGGACCAAGCTTACACAATTGGCCTGGCCAACTGTCAAGAATTGCCTATTGCCTAAACCCCATTCCCAGCCCACACCCAGGACTGATTGGTGGAGGTTTTTCAGTGAGTGAGTGTCATTTTATGCAAGGGAAGGAAGCAAGCCAGAGGACTCCATCAATTGCTTTCTTTGGATTGAGCTAAAACAAGAGTGGACACAACGAGTAAGAATACATTTATATCCATAGGTGGTATTCAGCTGGTTCGGACCAGTTTGCCCAAACCAGTAGCAATGAACTGTGGGTGGGCCTGGGCCTACCCATCCGCCCTGGATCCAAAACGTCCATGTAGCTTTGTTTTTGATGCCACGTGCATAAGTGCACATTCACAGTTGTGAACCAGTGGTAAATCTAAGTGAATCCCACTGCTGGTTATATCCAGAAACAATAGACATACATTGGCAGTAAAGACAGCAAATACCATTATAGCAGAAGAATAGATGGACAGTGGGAATTCAAATTAGCTTTGGGAAAAGGTCTTATATATCAAGGTGACACTCGTAGTTAAAGAAACAGGTGATGTTATATGCGGTCCCAGATTTGGCTTATGGTCACCACTCACACATTTACAGCCTGTTGAGGCATATGGATCTTATAAGCCTCATCTTGCTTTCTGTCTGACTAGAGTAGACAAACACACAGTGCTGATTAAGAGGCAGAATCATTAATGACATACACAAATCACTTTTAGCCCGACACTGAGGCACAAGATGTTTTTTGGAATACAGTTCATAGAGACCCAGTGAATAAAGGAAGGAAGGTAGGACGGTAGGAAGGTAGGAAGGTTAGGAAGGAAGGAAGGAAGGAAGGAAGGAAGGAAGGAAGGAAGGAAGGAAGGAAGGAAGGAAGGAAGGAAGAGCCCTGGTGGTACAGTGGTTAGAGTGCAATACTGCAGGCAAATTCTGCCCACAGCCTGGAGTTCAAGGTTGGGGGCTTAAGGTTGACTCACTCAGCCTTCCAAGATCAGCAAAATAAGGAATGAGGATCCAAATTTTGGGGGGCAATCTGCTGACTCTGTAAATCACTTAGAGGGGGTTGTATAGCACTATGAAGCGATGCCTCTGCATAGTCTAAGTACTGTTACTTAGTCTAAGTACTAATGCTATTGCAAATGAATGAATGAATGAATTTATTTTATCTGGTGGGTTTTACTTTTCTTACAGTAAAATAACAGCAAAGTTTTACCACTTACAATGTACATTTGTTCTCTCACTCCCCCCCTCCGCCCCCCCTCTCTCTCTCACACACACACACTCATCCACATCTATCCATGTCCTTCTCAACTAGGCTCAACTAACTAGAGGAATGGAAGCCACCAAGTTTGGCTTCAAAGACTAGTAAAAGAGTGGGCAGTCTTCAGGCCCCCTTTTTTATTCCCAAACGTTCTTGTTGATTAACTGGGATAGGGATGGGGATGCGGGGGGGGGGGGTTATGTGCTTCAGCCCAACTTCCTTTGTCTGATTCAGGTAACATTTTTTCATTCCCTCCCTTTTGTTTTCTTAGTTTTTTTCTTAACTATCTCCCAATTTTCTAGACAAGATTCCTGCTTTATGGGACTAACAACAGAATGGGGTGGCCTGACATTATTTTTCTTGTATCAGACAAGTTTGCCTGATAATATTTGGACTTTTCAATTCTGATTCTATGAACCAATTCAGCAATAAAGTGTTCATCTAAACCAGTGGTAGTCAACCTGGTCCCTACCACCCACTAGTGGGCGTTCCAGCTTTCATGGTGGGCAGTAGGGGTTTGCTGTAACTCTGCTTTATACATTTTATAAAGTAAAGTTACTTCCCTACTTTATAAATCACCATTACTGTGGAACCGGTGGGCAGTTAGAAAATTTTACTACTACCAGAGATACAAAAGTGGGCGGTAGGTATAAAAAGGTTGACTACCCCTGATCTAAACAGATGGATCTATGAACATCAATATGATACTTGTACTTGGTTGAAATTTAAGTTCTGTAAACTACCAAAAAAACCCTGGGAATTCTTAAGGGGAAAAAAACCCTTCAAACTTAAAAAAATATCATCTGACTAGGGACAAATATATCAACATAGTTATTAAGAGGAAGAAAGATGTCATGAAAAGGTTCGGGTCAATTTTTCTAGTCAGCTTTATAGGGAAGGGGAAATGTTGTCCATGAAAATTCCTTCCATTGTGAAGATGACCATCTGGTTTGGATAACTTTAATTTTGTTTCTGTTTTAAGCCATTAAAATAAATTATGTGTAAACATACTTAATCTTAAATGTGTTTGGTGCCACTACTTTACATTACAATGGACGCTAGTGAGTGAAAAAAACACACCATGCATTTCATGTAGATACTAGGTTTGCCAAATGAATGGCTACTTGTTATTTTTAAATGAAAAATTTATTTGCAAATGTATGTTAAGGGCCAACTTAAAGATTAAACTTTTTAATTGGCACTTTCCCCATAACATATTTAATTTGTCCAAATTGCCTCCCTCCACACCTATTGTAACCGACTATTAATATCAAGTGGAAAACATAACACTTTTGCTTCTGTATGTTTTTGCCTTTATGACTCATAGAAACAGAGACATGAAATTTGTTCTAGGAATATTGATTAAAAATTCATACTGCATCCCCAATTCTCTCCCCCAAACTTCCTATTTTAAGCTAAAGATATGTAGGGAAAATTGATCACATAGCTGATATCTTCTTATCTGGTATCTACCTTGTATCAAGGATGTCCCAGAAATTATTGGATGAAAGTTCTGATGTATGAAAAATTTCTAATTTCACCCTATTGCTCAGGGTAGCTTTTGTTTTGTTGCTACGAATTTAATTTCAGATGAGCTGAAAAAAGAAGGGAGACTGTCTCAATAAGTGCCATGAAGAGCTGATACACCGTTGCTGTCAATAGCTTATGTGCTAGTCTTCTGTCTTACTGATAGGTAATAATTTTCAAAGCAAGCTTAGGGAGCCGTGACTCTTGATTAAAACTAATAAGGGAGGGAGACATGGCTTTTTAAAAATCTCTCCAGAAATTATTACTGACAACTCTCCTTTGGACTCTTTTATAGAAGAAAAGCGACGAGAACTTAAAATGGAAGGAGGTAGATCCAAGATTTTGCCTGCAGCATAATGATGACATTACTGTTGCTGTGATAGACCAAGTAAAAATCTGTATAATACTTTTACAGCAGACTCTTTCAAATCAGTATCCTCAAACAAAGGATACTCTCCTATCAAATTTAAGCTTCTTTCACCCGGCATGCAATATATTCTTAGATATATTTAGGAATATGTTTTGCTGAACATAATAGGACTTACTTATGAAAAGATTGTACGTGTAAAAAAAATGAAAGGGGATTCAGTTGTGGCAGTCATCCTGAATTTACTGACCCCTCTTTTTGTAGACATCATGATCAGCACAATAATAAACCTTTATGTATATGTTGGTGCTTGATATGGGTGAAAGAGAAAGGGACTGAGTGATATCAGCCTTTATTCCACCTCCCCAAAATCTGATAGATTTCAAGAAGGCCACCTCTGAAATACTGCTTTAAGATGCAAATTAAGCAAAACGAACTAGGCAGACACATTGGCTGGGATCATGCATTGAGTGACCATGTATGATTATGTTGGATTTTACATTGTGTATTATTGTTGTTTTTGAGACAGTTGAGTCAATAAAAACAAATGATGGTGTTTGTGTTTTTGAAAAGTCATGAATGAATCATCTAATTCTAAACCAAGCCTTGCCAGATTTCATTCCACCCAAAGGATCAACTTTGTGCAATTTAATATTGAATGAACATAAGAGCAGTTCTTTTGTCTGGGGGTATATCTCAGAAGCCTATAAAGCACCTGTAGATGTATATTTAGTCATTCATTTAAGAATTTTTTTTTAGAAAGAATCCCCATAATGTATTTATGTATTGACTTACAGTTAGAGACCCAAGAACAATTTAAAAAGAAAAATTATAAACTCCCCATAGTGGAGGAGGTTGTGACCAAGTGACCTGTGCATCTGTCTAGTTTCTTCTATATATGAAATATTAAAGAACAGGGTAAAAAAAAGTATACAAATAATCCTCAATTACCACAATATGGACTCCCTTGCTAAGCTACTTGATTGTTAATTGACTACACCCAATTTATGATGTTAAGTGTATAATACTTTTACCTGTGTGTAATACAGGTAGTCCTCAGCTTATGAACACAATTGAGCCCAGAATTTATGTTGCTAAGTGAGAAATTTGTTAAGTAAGCTTTGTCCCATTTTACAACTTTTCTTGCCACAGTTGTTAAGCGAATCCCTGCAGTTGTTAAATGAGTAACACGGTTGTTAAGTTAATCTGGCTTCCCTATTGACTTTGCTTGCCAGAAGATCACCAAAGAGGATCACTTGAGCCCCACGACATTGCAACCGTCATAAATGTGAATCAATTGTCAAGCATCCGAATGTAAATCATGTAACCATGGGGATGTTGCAATGGTCGTAAGTGTGAAAAATGTTCATAAGTAACTTTTTTCAGTGCGGTTGTAACTTTGAATGGTCACTAAGAAAACTGTTGTAGGTCGAGAACTATCTGTACTGTATAGTACTTTGACCTGTGGATGACATGTAACATTCTGCTCAATACTCCTCATTGATTTTGCTTCTCAGAAGAAAGCTGTGAGGGTCACAAATGGTAACCACATGACCATCATATGCTGTGATCATTATAAATACCCACCAAGCTCCCAAATCATGATCAATTGACTGTGGGGGAGACTGCAATGGCTGTAAGTGGGTGGACTAGCTGTAAATCTACTTTTTCAGAACTATTGCAAGCTTCTGAATGAGGCAGGCATTAACTGAGGACTACCTGTACTTAAATGTATGGCTAACAAAGTCATAGAGAAGAAGACACAGCATTTTAAAAAACGTATACATGTAATCCTTGACTTACAACTACAATTGAGTCCAATATTTCTGTTGCTAAATGAGACACTTGTTAAAGTGAGTTTTGCCCCATTTTATGGCCTTTCTTGCCACAGTTGTTAAGTGAATCACTGTCCTTGTTAAATTAGCAACATGGTTGCTAAGTGAATCTGGACTCCCCATTGACTTTGCTTGTCAGAAGGTCGAAAAAGGGGATCACATGATCCCAGGACACTGCAAAGGTCTTAAATATGAATCAGTTGCCATGTGTCTGAATTTTGGTCACATGACCATGGGAGTGCTGTTATGGTTGTAAGCGTGAAAAACGGTCATGAATCACTTTTTTCAGTGATGTTGTAACTTCGAATGGTCACTAAATGAACACTTGTAAGTTGAGGACTACCTGTGCTGTTCCGCTCTGGCAGGATTTTTTCTCCATTTCGCACTTCTCCATTTAGCAGCTTCTAAAATCCCAACTGCGCATGTGCTAACCTCAGTTGTACACCTACTAGCTTTGCATTAACTGAAATTTGATTCCGATTAAAAGGACTTAGCATCAGGGGTGAAATGCTACCCTGATCTGACTGCTTCGGTAGAACCAGTAGCAAAAAAAAAAAAAAAAAAGCTTTAAAAAGTGAAAAAAAAGGTTCCGTGACACTCAGCTATACCACATAATTGCCAGAACCTTTTTTTCCACTTTTTAACGCATTTTTTTAACTACCGGTTCCGGTGAATAGGTAGTAAAAATGCTTTAAAAAGTGGGGGAGGAGGTCCCAACGATCGCGCGGCACAACTGATTATCACGGAACCTTTTTTCCCATTTTTAAAGCATTTTCTTACTACCTATTCACCGGAACCAGAAGTAAAAAAAATGCTTTAAAAAGTGGAAAAAATGGTTCCGAAGATTGCCCGGATCAGTTGTGAGCGGCACGATCGTGGGACCCTCTTGATTTCACTTTTTAAAGCATTTTTCCCGCCTATTTGCCCGAACCAGCATGAGTGGGAAAAAGTTGGCCATTCTCCTCCTGGTTACATGACCCCCTCCCCATCAAGCCACGCCCACAGAACCGGTGGCAAAAAAAAATTAAATTTCAGTACTGCCTGGCATCAATTTACAATTTGCACTAAATCAAATACCACTTTATTCGAACAAGCACGAATTACAACCTGCCTATAGTTCATTGTCACAGTTAACCAGAATGTATACATCAAATTAGCAGCCCCATTTTAAAAGTGATTTCTTTGAAAATAAATCTCCTTGATTTTGATGGAATTAAAAATATCTTTTTTTCAATGGGCTGAAAAACAGAGAAATGTTCAGCCACACATCTTCAGATTGTGTCACTGCATGCATATCTCTCCCACTCCCGATATATGTATGTACACAAGTACTCATAACAATGAGAATAGTAATAAAAACAACAACATAAAAAAGAACTCTCCCTCTACCAATATGTGCACTAAGTTTTTGATTTGGTGTCTTTCATCTGTATTTCCTTTTCATTGCATGCAACTAAATGGATTGGCTTGTATTTAATAGGTATAGATTTCACCTTCTTATTTGGACTCTGCCAACATTTAATTTCCTGAAAAGATAGCAGTACTGAAAACTCACTTTTAACCACCCTTTAACCATGAATTGCTTCCAGGATTTATGTAACGTTTCGATTTTTCTAAGAAAAACCCGCTCTCCCCTGCTCCTGGCCACCAACGGTAATGATATTATCTGAACATTGCACATATAATTTCAGCTCATTGCTCAATATCTATTTATAAAACTTTACATATATAAATAGAGAACCTCCCACACTCTGACTAGTGGAAAAATACATACTGTATGAGCTTCTGGCGCACTGTGGGCAAATGCCTGAAAAGAAAAAAAAGAGAGGAAGTTCAATTTAGAAATGTATTGTCAGATTTATTACACAATTTTACCTACTTAAGCAAGAGAGAACAAATCCTTTGGGCTTTATTAACATGAAGGTTAATCCAGGACAAGGGATTAATAGTTTGGATTGATATCTTGCAGCAGACTGATGCAAAGGCAAAGAACATCAAAATAAAATTCCTGGACATCTGCAAGTTCATAACATGATAG